>NC_139514.1:63357761-63660261 GCF_947247035.1 Vipera ursinii
GCCAATGGATTCCAAAGAAACACGATTACCAACTTAATCCGAAGAGAGACACCCACAAAAACCCAAGACAGAGAACAAGAAAATGGCAAAGCCCTCCTCCCATACTTAAAAGGGACCACAGACAGAATCAGTAAGGTCCTCCAAAAACACAACATCAAAACAGCATTCTACACAGACAGAAAAATATCCACCATCCTAAGAAAACCCCAAGGACATAATTGGCTTAGAAAACCAAGGAGTATACAAAATCCCATGCACCACCTGCCCCACCACATACATCGGACAGACCAACAGAAGAATAAGTGCACGCATTGAAGAGCACAAAAACTCAATCAGAAAGGGAGAACAAACTTCATCCCTGGTCCAACACTTTGAAGCCACGGGACATGGAATTGATTTAAAAAAAAACCAAAACTATCGCCAAAATTGAACATTTTAACAACAGAATAATCAGAGAAGCCATTGAGATAGAAAAACGCCCCCACAGCATAAACAAATGAGATGATACCTCTCGCCTACCAACCATTTGGAAACCCGCCTTGATTGACAGACGAGTCCCAACCACCAAGAATGATAGACCCAAACTCATGAATAACACCACATGACATCACCACCACACAACCATTCAAAAAGCAAATCCGAACCCACAATGATAACGAGGCACAACCACAAAACAGAAACCTAACTACAGCTGCAACATCAGCCACTTTAAACCCCTCCAAACCACACAATAAGCAAACTGACACCCACTATAAAAACATGGCACCACCACAAACACGAAGCCGAACAAAAGCAGCACAACTCACCAGCTCAGGTCTAAGGCTGGCAGCTGAGACCAGCCCATCCACTCAAAACACACCCCCACCCAATCAGAACACACACACCATTCAAAACACACTCCCACCCAATCAGAACCACACTTACTCCCCCACCCAATCAGAGCACACCACCCACAGAACACATCCCCTCTGGCAGTTTATAAAAGAGGAACAAACAGCCACATGCTTCTCCCAGAAGAAGGAAGCAGAAGCCACCAGCCTGATGATGATGGATGGGATTCCGTCGAAACGTCGCCCCTACACCTTTAGTTCTACGCGGGGAAAAACCCGAATAACCAAAGATGCATATATATATATATATATATATATATATATATATATAATATATATATATATATATACTATATATATATATATATATATTATATATATATATATATATATACATTATACATATACATATATATATATATGTACATATACATATATATATATGTACATATATATATACATATATATATATATAACATATATATATATATACATATATATATATATATATATATATATATATATATATATATATATATAACAATCAAGTGATTAATTAATTAGCTATTTAATTATTTCAATTCTATTAATTTATCCAATTATAGCAATCAACAATCGAAGCAATATAGTTATTTTATGAATATAGCAGGCAGGCAGTTTATATATTTATATTTATGTGTATCTTTTTATCTATATTTATATATCACCTTTATCTTCCTGCCCATCAAAGTGACTTTCCTTTTTGATTTTAAATTTCCAACTCTGAGTTTATAGCTCCTCTTATTTCTTCTTCTTCAGCCAATAGCCAGTAGGTATCTCACTATCCGAACTGCAGTCCTAAAGTTGCTGTGTCACTTTCTCCATCTTGGATCCGTTATACTCCCATGGTTATAAATCAAAAGTTCAAATTCTGTCCAAACTATTCACTTTCCTTCTACTTATAGTCCACACTCATTTTCTCTAAAGTTCAGTCTCCAAGACTCAAAAACTTTTCTTTTCCCGTTACCTTTCTGTCTGTTCGTCTGATCCCACAGCTAATTTATGATCTTCTAACTTCCTGGCTTCCTCTTCTTGTTGCTCTCGCCTGTCGCCTTATCTCTCGTCACTTCTCTCGCCGCTCGCTTCCTCTCGATAAGCACTCTTTTCTAGCCAGCGTCTATTTCAAAAGTGCTCCCTTTCACTTTTTAAATGTAAAATCTTGGGATTACTTTCCATCAGATCTGATTCACCGTTGTTCCACTAGATTGATGCTAGTTCCATCCCTCTGTCAGATCTTCCTGTCGGCCATTACTGGCCTCCTTCTCCCCGGTCCACTTGCATCAGGTTTTTCTCCAGATCTCCAACACGGGCCACCGCTCATGCAGGTTCTCCGGGACGCCCACAACTTCGGCTGTCCCTCCAGGATCTCCTATGGCTCCGAAGAGTCCCCGCAGACACTGGGTGAGAGGCTGTGCCCATTCACACAACCGCTCACTCTGACAGCTGGCCCCACCCCCATAAGAAGCATTTTCTATTCACATTCAATTTCGCCCAAACTGAATGGGCTGAGAAGAGAATGTAGGAAGGCTTGGAATGTGTGAATCTTTTTAGAAACATTCAACTTTTAGAATGATGAGAATTACCATAATGTCTTCCAGTCACTGATGGCTGATGAGTAGTTGCCAATCTCCATGAGACCAGCTCACACCTCAGCCTTCACTTTTTTCTTTTCCTGGATAAATGGTGATATTTACAAACCAAAGTATGGATTGCAGCTACTCATATTAAATATGAAGGCCTCTGGGGCTCAGGTTGAGTTACTTTAGTAAAATTCACATTACTGTAGAGGCCAGTCCTTTACTGCATAGCACTTTCTTTTTAAAAAAAATTGAAGTCAGATGGCAGGCACAAGGAGGGGAATCTTGTCTATTCTCTGATTTAGGGAAAACTCTTTGCTTTCCCCAGTTCAATTCTAACAACATGCTGTTGCTTCCACTTGCAAACTGTTCAGCTGAAAATAGAAGTGGCTAGTATGGTTGAAAAAGAATGGAAAATCTTTTCTCCCTGTTATCTGTACACCGGATGTTCATGTAACCAGAAAAGTAAAGATCAGGGAATATTCAAATCCATCACTCCCTTGCTGCCCTTATAGGGCATCTTTGGAGAAAAAAAAATATTTAAAGCAACTTTTCCCTTCCTTTAGGATAAGTATAAATCTGCAGGTGACCAATTCTTCATGTGATTTTTGTGATGCTTATAATAGTGTCATTTCATGAGAAGTTAGATCCATGCTTCAATTTAAAAAAATAAATAAAAATAAATCTGTCCTTTACACAAACTTGCATATAGAGTATGCCTGTTACAAACTTTATAGAATATTATGTAAGCCTAGCTTATCCACATCGGCAATTGGGGTATAATAATAAATGCATGATGAATAATGGAGGTGAATAAGTGGTAATCAGTAGATTTAATACATCTCTCTTGAAGTTTAACTATAGTGCCATTAATGAACAGTTAATGGCATTGCATATACAAAAGAATGATTCAGCCCAGATATAATTTTAGGATACTTATTTGAGAGGAAGATCAATTTGTTCTGCACTTTTGCATTTTATAGTTAATTAATGGCAATTATTACAAGGTAATAGGATTTTGTCTCCTTCAAAGAACAGATAAAAAACAGGTAAAATAATAATTGTGCATTGGAGCTCTACAAAGTTGAATCAGTCATTAAATTGAATTGAATGACTCCACACTGATTCAACAATTTGTTAAGACTATTGTGTTATCCTTGTGCAAAAATCCTTTTCTCTGTATTGATTTTGAAAATCAGTGATTCAAAATGATCCTAATGTGGAATCAGGCTGATTTAAATTTGTATTTCAAACAGTGGCGTAGCGTGGGTTGTCAGCACCTGGGGCAAGACAAGTAATTTGCGCCCCCTAACCCGTGGATTTTAGCACTGGGCGGCCGCTGCACTGTCCCTCCCCCAGATAGTCCCTCGCTCTCTCTCCGCACCGCACCGCACGCCTGGCACCCCCCCTCCACAGTGGGCGGTGACCCGGCGGCTCGGATCAGATTCGCACAGCCAGCACTGCAGTGAGAGAGAGTGAGTGAGCCAGGCAGGGGCAGAGAGCTGCGAGTGCGAGCGCGCCCCCCCAGATGTTGCGCCCGGTGCGGCCGGCCCCCCCTGCACCCCCCACGCTACACCACTGATTTCAAATTGGATTTCAGTTGATCCACACACCCCAATTTTATACAATAGTTTCTTTAATGAAAAAGAGATAATGTTGGTTTTAGGATTTTATTATATAAAATATTGTAATTCAATAGAAAATTTATCAGTTGTATTGAAAGCTGTCTATTTTCTTTGATTCAGAACATTAGGCAGCAGGCGGATAGACAGGGGGCCATATCGTTACCGGGAGGGCCGTCTCCGCTGTCTTCAAGCGGTGAGGCGCTCCGACCCTCTGGTTCTTCCCCGAGGTCCCGGGAGCGGGGATGTGCAGCCTCCTGAGCTCCGGCTGGTGTACCTGAATGCCAGGTCCGTGGTTAATAAAGCTCCCCTCGTTAGGGATTTAGTTGAGGGTGAGCATGCGGACCTGGCTTGCATCACGGAGACTTGGTTGGGCCCAGAGGGTGGGGTCCCTTTGGTTGACCTCTGCCCACCAGGTTTCCGGGTGCTACACCGGCCACGAGCTCAAGGTAGGGGTGGGGGAGTGGCGGTTACCATTAGGGAGACCTTATGTCCGCGGGAGGCCACCGTTTCTCAGATAGTCGGGTGTGAGTCTCTCTTCATGAGATTTGGTCCTGGGGCGCAGTTGGGCTTGCTGCTGGTGTACATTTCGCCTAGTCTCACAGCGGCAGCCCTGCCCGAGCTGCTCGATATCCTCTCGGGTTTGGTGGTTGAGTTTCCCAAACTTATAGTTTTGGGAGACTTCAATCTACCATCCCTGGGAGGTTCATCTGAGCTAGCTCGGGAGTTCATGGCTTCCATGGCGGCCATGGACCTGACGCAAGTAATTTCAGAGCCAACTCATGAGGGAGGCCACACCCTTGACCTGATTTTTTTATCTAGACGGTGGTTGGATGATCTAGGTGGGGGCTCTCCATTTATTATGCCCCTGTCATGGACCGATCATCATCTCCTGCGGCTGGTCTTCCGCTTTGCCACCCCCCGCCGTGGGGGTACGGAGCCAATTAGATGGTACCGCCCCAGACGCTTAATGGATCCTGATAGATTCCAAGCGGCGCTGGGGTCCCCACCTGCCTCCACTGCTCACAGCTCAGCTGATGCCTTAGTGGAAGCCTGGGGAAGGGCAGCCACTGAGGCACTTGACCGGGTTGTACCCTTGCGGCCCCTGACCCGGCGCAGATCCCAGCGAGCTCCATGGTTTTCCGCGGAGCTCCGGGAGATGAAGCGCCGGAAACGGGGCCTAGAGAGCTGCTGGAGGTCTAGCCGATCCGAACCCGACCGGTTGCGGTTAAGAACCTATATTAGGTCTTATCTCGCAGCGATGAGGGTGGCGAGGTGTAATTACTTCTCCACCCTCATCGCGTCCGCAGATAATCGCCCGGCCGCCTTGTTTAGGGTGACTCGCTCACTTCTCAATCAGGAGGTGAGGGAGGATCCCTTGCAAGGTCGTGCCGAGGAATTTAGTCATCATCTGTCGGATAAAATCGCTCGGATTCGGACCGGTTTGGACTCCAGCTGGGCAGAGTCAGGCGATCAGGACACGGGCGGTCTTGTCAATGTTATCTGGGAAGAGTTTGATTCTGTGACCCCTGATGAAGTGGACAGGATTATGGGGAGGCTGAGCTCCTCCACATGTTTGTTGGACCCGTGCCCTTCCTGGCTGGTTTATGCAGCTAGGGAGAGGACACGAGGCTGGCTCCAGGCGGTTATATCTGCTTCTTTGAGTGAGGGTTATTTCCCCACCGTCTTGAAGGAGGCGGTGGTGAGACATCTCCTCAAGAAGCCTGCCCTGGACCCAGCCGTTTTGAACAACTTTCGTCCAGTCTCCAACCTTCGCTTTCTTGCGAAGGTTGTTGAGAGTGTGGTGGCGCATCAGCTCCCTCTGGTCCTGGATGAAGCGGATTATCTGGACCCCTACCAATCGGGTTTCAGGCCCGGGTACAGCACGGAGACGGCATTGGTCGCTCTGGTGAATGATCTCTGGAGGGCGCGGGATAGGGGACATTCCTCTGTCCTAGTCCTATTAGACCTCTCAGCGGCTTTCGATACCATCGACCATGGTATCTTGCTGCGGCGTCTCAGGGGATTGGGAGTGGGAGGCACAGTTCTTCAGTGGTTCTCCTCCTATCTCCTGGGACGCTCGGAGTCGGTGTTGGCAGGGGGGCAGAGATCGGCCCCTAGGTCTCTCGTTTGTGGAGTTCCTCAGGGGTCGGTTCTCTCGCCTCTCCTGTTCAACATCTATATGAAACCGCTGGGTGAGATCATTCGTGGTTTTGGAGTTGGGTATCATCAGTATGCCGATGATACCCAACTTTTCTTTTCGACCCCAAACCACCCCAGTGATGCCCTCGCCGTGATGTCCTGTTGCCTGGAGGCGGTTCGGGTCTGGATGGGGAGGAACAGACTTCAGCTCAACCCTGACAAGACTGAGTGGCTGTGCATTCCGGCATCCCGGGACATTCCAAATGTTCCATCTCTTTCTATGGGGGGTGAGCTCTTACCCCCCGTGGATAGGGCTCGCAACTTGGGAGTCCTTCTAGATTCACGGCTTACTTTGGAAGAGCATATAGTGGCCGTGACTAGGGGGGCTTTCGCCCAGGTTCGCCTGGTGCGCCAGTTGCGGCCCTATCTGAACCGGGATGCCCTGTGTACAGTCACTCATGCGCTCGTGACCTCTCGCCTTGACTACTGTAATGCTCTCTACATGGGGCTTCCCTTGAAGACCACTCGGAGGCTCCAACTGGTACAGAATGCGGCCGCGAGAGTTGTCTTGGGAGTTTCCCGGTACTCCCATGTTACACCTTTGCTCCGCGAGCTGCATTGGTTACCAGTTGTCTTTCGGGTGAGGTTCAAGGTGTTGGTTACGATCTTTAAGGCCCTACATGGCATGGGTCCGGGTTACCTCAGGGACCACCTGCTGCCGGCATCGACTCCCCTCCGCCCTGTGCGTTCCCACAGAGAGGGCCTCCTCAGGGTGCCGCCAGTCAGGGAATGTCGACTGGTGGCCCCCAGGGGGAGGGCCTTCTCTGTGGGGGCTCCGGCTTTATGGAATCAATTGCCGGTGGAGCTCCGGATGGCACCAGACCTTCGAACTTTCCGTCGGGGCCTGAAGACCCATCTGTTCGAATTAGCTGGTCTGGCCTGATGGGGGATTATGGGCTTTTAATTGTTTTTAATCTGTACTTCTGTTTTTAATTGGGCATGGATTTAATTCTTTTTAATTTTTGTATAGTGTTTCTTATGTATGCCCTGTGAACCGCCCTGAGTCCCACCAAGGAGAAGGGCGGTATATAAATCAAATAAACTATAAACTAACTAACTAGGAATTATTTGTCATTCTTATTTTAAGAGATGTTTAATTTAGCTTTATACTGCACCCTAATGGGAACTCTTTTGTTTGTTTGTTTCTCTCTCTTTACCCCGAGCTTGAACAGATGCCTACAATAAGTCCATTAAATAATATAAAGTAACTCTTGCTCTCTTAAATCTTCATGCTGATTTTATAAAACTTGTAATGTCCATACATATTAATGTATCTTTCTCCAGCATGATAGATGGAAAATCCACAAATGGGTTAACTCTGTCTTCCTGCCCAATTAGACTAAGTCTGTCAAATTTGCCATGCCTCTCCTGGGCCAGGATACTTCCCAGTCATGACTTAGTCTGTGCCCAGAATAGACGTGATAATTTTGGCTCCCAGTTTGCAGACTGAATTCATTGAGCAGGTTTTATGGTTCTTTACTTTCCATTCGTGAATTCTCCATTTCCCTCTCTGCACTGGGATCAGCGCAGCTCCTAACCACTCGGCAGATTTTCCTCTCCCTTTGGAGCTTCAAACTCCAGGAAGCATTGGGCTTCCCAGCCACTGCAGAAGGCCCTCTCCACAGGCCTCTGCCTACATTCCTTCTTCACCTCTCTAGCTGTGCTGGGATCAGCGCAGTGCCATACTGGGTAAAGATGCCCTTCTTACTCCAGGAAGCCCCAGGCCTCCGTCCCTTACTGCGATGCGCTCGTTGTGGGTGCCATTTTGGAAGCCGCATGGGGAGGTTTTCTCTGGAAATCCTTTGCTGCCTTTCAAGAGTGCCTGTAACAGCTTTCCTTACCGGCTCTCCCTATCGTCAGCCTAACCCTCCTGAGAGTTTTCCTCAGTAGCGGCCGCCATTTTAGGTGCTGCTATCGCTCCAGGTGTGGCCTGTCTCTGCCAGCCACAGGGGCGTGGAGTGCACACTTCTTTGAGCTAGAGGAATTAGAGCATATTGCCACCCACTGCTTGACTTCATAAGTAAAGCAGGCACAGGGGTTCTTTTATACTACTTTTCTTCCAGCCACTGCAGAAGGCTCTGGGAACAGAGCTCTTCTTTTGACCATGGCATCAAGGCTGTAGAGCGATAATATTGCAGGCCACACATTTGAGGTTACAGTGGCCATCAGTTCCGGCTGTTCCTACAACATCAGGTCCAACCACCTTTACCTCGCCTCCCTACTTACATTCTCTGGACAAGCCTCTCAGAAGTGGATGGTCAATTACAGGAGGCAACAGTTATAGCCCTAGGACCCAGCCTAGGTGTTTCATCATCCACTCCAACAGACGATGTGTGCTGGCCATGCCATTCTTGGCCTTGCTGCCACCAACTAGGACTAGTGAGCTGACCTTTATCACTAAGATGATCTTGCTGCCACTAAGTGAGCTATGTGTGAGCTGGCCGTTATCATTGAGATGATCTTGCCACCACAGTAGACCTGTCCAGTGCACCAAAGGTGCTTTCAACTGGTATTACAGCCATTAGGAGCATTGCAGGTGTGCCAGTGTCCATTAGGTTGGTCCTGCAGCCACCATTGCCCTAGAGTACGTGTTGATCCCTATGAGGTGGCATACAGCCACAGGTCAGTACTCTATTCCTCTACTTGAGATCCCTCTCAGCATACCTCTGAGATATCTCCTATTGTGATGGCAGACAACACAGCACCTCAGTCTTCGCACAGTGCCTCCAACACTTCTGAGCAACCAAAGCACAAGTCCTCCAAGCTGGAGGCCCCTGGGAAACTCAAGGCCAAGGTCATTTTTGGCAAAAGGCCCTTCAAAGCGGCACAGAAAGAGGCCAGCAGGAGACACCAGGCCTTAGAGAAACAGTTTTCCAAAGCCCAGAAACAAGGCAAGATGGGCTCTGACCATGTCTCCTCTCCTCTTGCAGAGGACTCAGGATTTGGCCCACATCTCACTGCTCCCACCTTGTCTGCCCAAAGGGCCTGGTCTCTGGATGGGGACGCTGGCCAATCCTACTTTCCCAGGTCTGAACAGGAGGAGATGATTCCCTTCACCCAGGGACCCAGCCTTCAACTGGCTCCTCCTATCCACAGAGTGACACAGTCAAGACCTGAGGCCACCTTTACACCCACAGCAGCCAGTCTTCGACCTTCAGAAGCACAGGGAGCATGGTCACCAGAGCAATTACAGGTCCTGATCTCCCAGGCGGTTGCCCAGGGGTTGGCCTCAACACGCCAACAAAGGTCTGGACCCAATTTGGTGGCCTCAATTACCCCGTCTTATCTCTCCCAGTCGGGAGCTCCAGACTTTTCCGATCTTATTTCTCCCACCCAGTCTCCTTGCAGCAGAGTATCGTTCTCTGAGGAGTATCACCCAATGGACCTGCCACTCTCGAAGGATGAGGATCTTGCTCCAGACCCTCCTCCCTTTGTGGGCCTATTCAATCCAGCGCTCTTCAAATCATTGCTTCATAAGGCTAGCGCTACTGCTAAGATTGATCCTGACCAGGTTGCCCAACCTGATCTATCCACCAGCCCCAGAACTTAGGCAAGTTAGTGGCTGCTTTGGAGTACATGGTGGATGCATCACTACACACTGCCAGATTCTCGTCTCGAGCCATAGCCTCCAATGTTACTTCTCGCAGGCTCAAAACTGGCGAGCGGATGTTAAATCGAAGTGGCACTTGGCTGCCCCGTACTGTGGTGGTCAGCTGTTTGGAGAGGCCTTGAAACCTTATTTAGTGGAAAACAAGGGCCATAAAACCAATACCGGTTGAACAGCTTGGAAGGGGATTCTGTTCCATCCTCTTCGTCGTTCCAAAGGCTTTGGAAGGATGGAGGGCAATTCTTCACCTAAAAGGGCTGAACTCTTATCTTGCATACAAGAAATTCAAGATGAAAATGCTACAGTCCATCTTGGCCAGCATCACAAGGGGAGACTTCCTGATGTCTATCGACCTCACGGAAGCACACCTCTACATCCCCATCCTTCCCGACCACCGGAAGTCCTTCGGGAAAGGGCGGTATACAAATCCAATTAAATAAAAATAAATAAATAAATAAGTTCTGTTACACAAACCACCATCATCAATACAGAGTCTTACTGTTCAGCCTCTCATTGGCTCCAAGAGTATTTACAAAGATTTTGGCGGGATTGGCTGTGCATTTGAGGTCAGTTCTGGTACGCATTCAGTGCTACCTGGACGACATCCTTTTTTTTCAGACGGCTCAATCGGACCTGGCCTTGTCTATCAAGACCCTCCAAGACCACGAGTTCTTGGTGAACTTTCAAAAGAGCCAGACAGTTCCCTCAACCCGCCTTCTTCACCTGGGCGTGGTCATAGACACAAAACTATGCAGTCTATGTATCTCGGGAACATCAGGACAGCATCTGAGCCCTGGTCCTCCATGTCCAAAGGGAACATATAGTTACACTGGCCATTCTCTCCCAATTGTTAGGGAAGATGGTTTCCTGCATGGCGATAGTGCCATGGGCCATACTACACTGCAGGAACCTGCAATGGTTTTTGCTTCCGTTTCAGAGACTGGGCACCAGCTCCTCCAGCCAAAGGGTAAGGGTTCCATCTCAGACCCTAAGATCCCTCCAGTGGTGGACCTCCCCAGTGGTAGCCAGAGGCTCATTATTCAAGGAGCCCGTTCGGCTCACCCTAACTACGGACACCAGTTTGTTCAGTTGGGAAGCGCACCTAAGGTCACAGTTGGCTCAGGGCCAGTGGTCCCGGTCAGACCTGAAGCACAACATAAACTGGTTGGAACTCAGATCCATTTGGAACAGCGCCACTTCCACAACAGGATAGTGAGACAACATGTCCTGGTCCTCACGGACAATGTGGCGGTGAAAGCCCATGTGAATCGGCAAGGGGGTACCCATTCCAGGTCCCTTATGGCCAAGGCCCAGTTGTTGGGATCCTGGGCAGACTAACCCAGGGGTAGGCAACCTCGGCTCTTTTATGACTCATGGACTTCAACTCCCAGAATTCCTGAGCCAGCCAAGCTGGCTCAGGAATTCTGGGAGTTGAAGTCCATGAGTCATAAAAGAGCCGAGGTTGTCTACCCCTGGACTAACCTCTTCTCCCTCAGGGCTAAGCACATCTCGGGAGAGGCAAATCAGCAGGTGGATTTTCTAAGCAGGTCGACAGTGGATCACTCCAAGTGGTGCCTGCATCCCGATCTGTTAGGGGAGATATCAGAGAGGTTTGGTCATCCGGTACTGGATTTGTTCGCTTCTCTGGTGAACTCCCAGCTTCCAAGGTTTTTCTCCTGGTTCCCCTCTCCAGGGGCAGAGAGAACGGATGCCGTCCGCGGTCCATGGCCTGCTATATGCATTCCTGCCTCTCCCTCTGATCCTGGCAGTCATCTGCAAGATACTGAAAGAACGGGCAGAGGTGATATTTGTTGTATCACACTGGCCAAGACAGCCATGGTTTGCCGACATCATGAGCTCTTTCATCTCTCCCCCTTGGGGGATTCCTCCAGGTCACATTACACTCAGCCAGGGAGCCCTGCAACATCCAGAACCCCAGTGGCTCCAGTTAACTGCCTGGCACTTGAACAGCGGCTCCTGATGCATGAGTCCTATTCGCCAGGTGTAATTGTGATGATTCAGGCCTCCAGACAGCCTACAACAAACAGAATCTATGACTCCACTTGGAGAGGTTTCTGTCACTGGTGGGCAAAGAACAATTTAGATCTCTCGGCTATTACTATTCTGAGGATTTTGGACTATTTATTGGAGGGGCTCAGCAAGGGTTTGGCACCCAATACAAGTGGCAGCTCTATCCACGATACTTACATGTGGCAATTAAGAGCCATTGGCTCAGCATCCTGTGGTACGCTCATTTCTCAAGGGAGCGACCAACACCAAACCACCCGTGGTTCACCGGTACCCCTCTTGGGATTTGCTGCGGGTCTTGCAGGCCCTTATCTCACCTCCATTTGAAGCCATCAGAACCTGTACACTGCGGTTCTTGACAATCAAGGTAGCCTTCTTGATAGCCATCATGTCGGCTAGACGCATTTCTGAACTGGCAGCTCTGTCTATCAGAGGACTTTCATGATGACAGAGGACTCTGTCTATCAGAGGACTTTCATGATGACTTTCATGATGACAGGGTGGTCCTTCGATTGGATCCCTCCTTATTCCAAAAGTCAATACCTTGTTTCACAGGATGCAGGAGGTAATTCTGCCAGATTTTTGTCCTCATCCATTTCATGACTTGGAACGTCAATGGCACACCCTGGACGTCCACAGGGTCTTACACCACTACTTTAAGCAGACAGCATCCTTTCGCAAGTCAGAAGCCCTCTTTGTTTCCTTTCAACCTTCTACTTTGGGGCAGAAGGTTTCTGTCTCCACTATAGGCAGGTGGATCAGGGCTTGTATTGCAGGGGTGTACCAATCACATTCACTGTCAGTTCCAAGTCATATCACTGCTCACTCCACTTGCAGCACTGCAACTTCCACGGCGTGGGCAACACAGGCATCCATTGGGGACATTTGTAGGGTGGCAACATGGTCTTCACCTTCCCCCTTCATCAGGCATTATAAACTGGATAGGTTTGCCTCCACGGACGCCTCATTCGGTTAGAGAGTGCTACAAGAAGTAGTGCCACAGGGTGGGACACAGGCCCAGACTGATTCCCTCCCATAGGGACAGGGCGGCTTTGGTATGACCCATTCATGGATTCTCCATCTATCATGCTGGAGAAGAGGTGTTGTCTTACCTGAATGCCTTTTCTCAGCATGATGATGGAGAATCCACACTCACCCCTTGGTGTCTGTTAGGTCCTGTGTCAGGGGTATGGGAGCCAACATGTCAGACTTTCGTCAATAGCTTCGGCTTCGTCGTGACTGGAAGGTATCCTGGCCCAGGAGAGGCATGGCAAATTTGACAGACTTAGTCTAATTGGGCAGGAAGACAGAGTTAACCCTTTCATGGATTCTCCATCATCATGCTGAGAAAAGGCGTTCAGGTAAGACAATGCCCCTTTCAATTTCTCAGGGAAAACTAAAACTTCCTCAGATAGTTTTTATATTATATTCCTTAAGCTTCTTTTTATATTTTGCAAAACTGGAGAGGAATAAAGATGCTTACATTCCTTTGATTTATTGAATGATTCATTGATTACATCCCATAAAGTCATTTTTGACTCTGAGTGACTGTATATAGATTTTCCACAACATGATTCATTCCTAAATTTGCTGTTTCATGTCTCCTAATAGTACACTCTCTGTAACTGAAACCATCTACCTTACTGCAAGTCATCAACTTATTTTTTATTTTACCTTTCCCAGCTTTTGGGCCTTTTACAGAGAGCTTAGGTCTTTGCATAATATCTTCAAAGTAGGATAATTTGAGCCTAGCCATTTGTGCATTGAGTTAGGTTGATTTGTTCAATTATCCATTAGTTTGTTTTCTTGGCTGTCCACAATATTCTCAGGAATCTTCTCCAATACCAAAGTTCAAAAGTATTAATAATCTTTCTAGCCTATCTTTTAAATCCAAATTTCAAATGACCATAAAGTGTCACAGGGAACACCATAGTTTGCATGATTCTGATCTTTGTAGTTATAGACATACTTTATTTATTAATTAAATTTGTTTGCTGCCCATCTCTCTGCAAGGTGACCCACTTTATGTAATCTAAATATCTTTTCCAAAGCCTGAAATCTTTCACTGTAGTTCAATCTAAAAATCTTAATTTTGGTGTGCTTAAAACAAAACCTCAGACTCTAGTTTATGAAACTGGATGCTTTTGCTGCATTTAATCCTGCTCTGACAGCACAGTCAGCTCTGTACATTGAGTAAATAATGGAATAGGTACTTAATAAATGTGCATATTGCCCTCTTCAATACAAAATTCCACTTTCTTTTCATAAGAACTGAAGTGATTTCCTTTTTATTAAATCAATTACTTTTTTTCCTAAAAGAAATCAAATGCTGATGACTTTTTGAGAGATGTCATGAATTTTTCTTTTTTGGAATACTACTTCCTCATTTTTCTTCCTTCTTTTCTTATTCAGAATAAACCAACTTTCTCCCCTGAATTTCAAAACTATGACCTTCAAGGATTCTTATTCTTATTCTAGGATAACTAGTTCCTGAAAAAGATGAGATAATTCTAATAACCCACTTTTGAAATACATATCTGGAAATGAAAAAAAAATATGGCTAATCAAAATATTCTTAATTGATTGATTACTGTTAAGACTGATAGCCTGCTGAAGTAGCAGTGGAATTTATAGATGCAATTTTAGTCAATCATAATCCAAAGTATATAATAGTGAAAAATAGTCAAGGGAGAGTCAAAGAGGTTTGGTAAATGTTGGGTAATACTGACACTTGAAACCAGTTATAATAGTATAGAGAAAATATAATAATATTACATTGTGAAACAAATGAAGATAATTCATGCAACATATTGAGATTAAAGCTAGCAACCTTATCTTAGTATGTACGTAGTACAATCCAGAAAATTAAATTCACTGAGTAATCCATCAGTGCAACATAGCTGGGGACTTATTGTGCAAACATAGCTGGGAACTTTAATTTTGCAATCTTCCCTTTGCAAAATCTGTCCATATTCCATCTCTGCATAGCTATATTAATTTAAGTAGTTGTTCAACAAGAGTCACATGAAGCTTGACTCCTCCAAGATGGCATGCTGAGCAGGAGGGGGATTTGCTTCTCCTGCTGACAAACAGCTGATTTTGTTGTCAAAACAGATTCTTTGGCAGTCAGTTCCCTAAACTGAATAGGAGCAACTAGGCAAGACACAAGATGGGTACACTCCTGGGTACCGGAATCCTGGAGATTGCAATTCATGGTAGGAGGGGTCAGAGAGTCAGGTCTCTATCTTTCCTCTCAGCTGTTTCTTTTTAGATTTAGATTTTATTAGATTTATATACCGCCCTTTCCTGAAGGACTCAGGGTGGTTTACAGGGCATTTTAAAATCATACCAATACAAAATACAAAGTTAAAAGACAAATAAAAGATTAAATTTTCCCTGAAAATAAAACCCAGTTAAAATTATCAGCCTGGGTCAGAGAGCTCAAAGAGCCAAGTCTTCAGGTCTCGGCGGAATGAACGTAGGTCAGGGCAGCTGGTTCCAGAGGGCAGGCGCACCCACAGAAAAGGCCCTCCCCCTGGGTGTTATCCGCCAGCAATCTTTTACCGGCGGCACCCTGATTCAGTTACAGAGAGTGTACTATTAGGAGACATGAAACAGCAAATTTAGGAATGGATCATGTTGTGGAAAATCTATATACAGTCACTCAGAGTCAAAAATGACTTTATGGGATGTAATCAAGCATGCCTTGTCTTAACTGCACATTTTACAGTTTTTTTTCTTTTAATTTGATTCTTATTTTTAAAAGTTAATTGACTGGTTGAAGCTAATTTACTCTAACTCCTTCAACTTTCTTTTACTTTTTCATTATTTTTTTTATTTTTTGGCTGTGAACTAATTTTGCTTTCCTTATGGTAGCTGATGGCAACGTTCTGACTAGTGAAACTGACCAGATTGGATTTACGTTTACAGTATATTGGATTTCTGCAAACAGGGTTCAACTTTTAAAAAGCTTGTTTTGTTTTTTGTTTTTTGATGGAAATTTTTCTTTTTCTTTTTTTCTTTATACCTTCATTGTGGAAGCATTACTTCAATGTTCTTTACAGTCTTTTTGTTACAATACATTTAACTATTCTGTCTTTGAAAGGAATTGTTTTCTTTGGTTGTGTAAGCTCAGATACAAGAGAGTCTGGAGCAGGGGTGTCAAACTGCCGGCCTGTGGGCTGGTTGCATCATACAGAGGCCACACCCACCCCTGCTCCAGCAATGCAAAAAAAAAAAAAAGTCAGAATACATCACGACACGTCACATGATGTGGCAAATTTGACACCCATTGTCGAGTATATAAAAAATGAAAAAGTGTTTTTTTAATCTACAACTTTAAATTGAAAACTTTGGTAAAAAGTTTGATAAAATTCCCAGGGTTTCAAATCAACTTAAGGAGGATACCCAGATGGAAATGACTGCAGCCAAGTCAGACTTACAAATAGATGGACTGGAATTTTAAGTCATTGCTGGCAGATCTGAAAAAAGCAGCAGTTTGGCTAGAAAACAGAAGACCTGTTGCAGAAATCTGAAGGAGATCTAGATTTTACAGATTTAGAATTGGCAGACAGAATGAGTAATGAACTGGGCTCTTTTAAAAAGATAGATGGAGCTGGGAGAATGGACTTATTATACCCAATTGGAAAACAATTTGGACTGGACTTTCCTGGGAAGATAGATCGATTTTGGAAAATGGATTTATTATATCTAAATAACTGACAAAAAGATTATATTTTAGTTTACAGACAGCCTGTCTCAACAATGGATGCAGTGGAGATATTTACAGCAGAGGTCTAGGATATTGGAAGATGAGACAAAATTGTTGAGAAAGCTCCCAATAAAAATTTACAGGACAGTTTTATTATTAAGAATCCAATGAAGATATTTGATCCCAGATGGATCAGAGATAATAATTATGGTGATTTGTGGCAGATAAGATACCATTCAGACATTCTACAAGTTAAATACAATAATAGATTATTAACAGTTTAACTTTACTGTTGATTTACCTCTTACCTCCTTTGTTTTCACGTATAGTAGATAGAGGTTTAGCTAAGTTGGTTATAAATAGATATAGAAGTTTATAAATTGTGGGCATGCTTTGCAAGTGGGAGAAACTAACATTTTTGCAATATATTTACCAGTAATCAAACGGGAGGATAATATATGTACTGTACATATGTTTTTGACATTTGTCCTTTCTAATGCACATTTTAAAATATTTTCTCTATTTGTGTTTGCTTTTTTGTTTTTAATTTGTATTTTAACTTTCTGAATAAATAAAAAATAAACAGTCACATGAAAATTGGTCATCAATTTTATTCACATTTCTCTTTCTGCCATCTTTTTTTCCCTTTTTTAAGAAAGACCTGTAGAGAAAAATGATTCCTTAAACCCATTTTTACCTGGACCAGTTACAGAATAATGCAAGATGAATATTTCCTGTCTGCTTTAATTTGGATGCAGGATGGCCATGCTTAATTCAACAATATTATCACACATAGTATTATCTTTGAGCTTATTCAATATATAAAAGCAATTTAGTTCTGTCAGACATAAGAGGACTTGAAATATTAAAAAGCAAATTTTTGCTTGATTATTTCTTATTTCTTCTATCTTTTAAATAATTGACACAGAATCTTTACATTTATAAATAATCATTTTTAATATCACATGACATATATTTGCTGAAAAATTCTGATACATTTACTTCTATGTAAACTTGTTAAATGAAATAAAAAGAAAATTGTGCTTCATTAAAAACAGACTATTTTGAAGGGGAAATCTTGTCTACCCTTTATTATTTTTCTATTAAAATCTAGGCAATACTGAATAAATTACTATTTTATTCATTCATTACAAAAAAAAGGTTTTCAGACTTTATAAAGCTAATTTTACCTATCAAATCTGGCAGATGATCAAGCCATATTCACAAATTTTATATTTTTATGGATTATGAATAGACTTGTAATTTAACTGTGATATTTATACATAATTAATTCATTATACCTCAATGTATCTGAAGATTCAATGATGGCTATATATATGCTACATAGAATAATTTAAGTAATACATGTTTCAACAAAGCAAGCAAACAAGCAAACAGAACACACACACACAGCGGGAGTTCCACTCAACTTTTAAAAAATATATTTCATTTCTACCACTACTGATTAATTAATCAATTGATTTTATTTATTTAATATTGTTAGCTGCCCAGACCTACCCTGTGGTTAAGATGGGCAGACAATAAATTTAATAAATAAATATATAAATTAATATACTGCTAAACTCCAAAAAGATTCCTATGGACTTTACAAAGCAAACAACGACTTGTTAAAACAAATGCATGCTATGAATCCAAAAATAATTTATCTGTTCATTGGCAGAACCTTTATATTTATATTACAATACATATTCAAAGTTCTGTGACATACTGTATCTCAATGAGAGTTTCGATTTCTAGAACACAATATTCCACAGGAATGATGCCATGAAAGAAAAGCATTATCTTTTGGCCCTTTCCTTTTAAGCCTCACATAAAAATGTGACAATCTGTAACATTTCTACATAGAACATATGGCCATATATGGCTATCAAACAATGAAAGACATTGCAGATAAAACCAGCACTTTGTCTGTTTCTCAGAAACCTCTTCTAGCAGTACAGTACCCATGTAATTGCTATTATATGGCTTTAGCAAGTTGTATATGCTGCATATGGAAACTTTGGATCCCATTACTCTAGCATGCACACAATGCTAATCAATTCAATGTTTTTATTATTTTTTTATTAAATGAAGATTTTTCTATTGTGTTTTACAGAAACATAATATAAAAAATAGAAAATATATTATAAGAGTAAAGGAAACAATGAAGAATAACAAAAAGAAAAATAATGTGTGTCCATGTATCAATTCTTAATTATAGGTCTAACTAAAAATAATTACCTATATTTATTCACTTTCTTTTATACATAGCTTAACTTCACTTTAACTTTCTTAGAAGAATAATATAAAACAGGCAGAGCAGAAAGGACAAGATGCTTCTGAGTCCTTATTTTCTTCCTATTCCTTTGTCACCAATTTGCACTTTTTTGAGAGTAACTCAGCTCACCAAAAACATCCTTTATGGACTTATAAGGAGAAAAGAAAAACAGCCTGTTTAAGGAAATTCATGTCCTGCTTCTTGTTACTTCTATTTATTAATTATTATAATTGTCAAGACTGATTCCTTTTTCCTACATTTTCTCCCTTGCTCATAGTTTAACAAAAAAAGGGAAGCAGTTGTGGAATAAAAAGCAAAGGTGGGGGGAATGGTATCTAGGCAACTGAGGTGTCTTTGGAAGTTTGTAAGGACACTGAGCCTGGCTGTTTTCTCATAACAAAATGAACAGAAGTGATTGGTGAATGTATTGTACTGAGTGGCTCAGAGGGAAACAGGAAAATATTGTTCTATGTACACTCCTTGTTTTATTGATTGCATGTAATATTCTAATTTTCTTTTTCTCCCTTGCCTTTCACTTCCCTCCTGTCCTCAGCTATTTGCAAAGCTTCCTCAGACAGCCATTTTGCTTTCTTGCATTTCTTTTTCTTTGGGATGGTTTTAGTTGCTACCTCTTGTACAATGTTGCGAACCTCTGTCCATAGTTCTTCAGGCCCTTTGTCTATCAGATCTAATTCCTTAAATCTATTTGTCACCTCTACTGTATATTCAACAGGGATATGATTTAATTCATACCTGAGTGGCCTAGTGCTTTTCCCTACTTTCTTCGGTTTAAGCCTAAACTTTTCAACGAGAAGCTCATGGTCTGAGCCACAGTCAGCTCCTGGTCTTCTTTTTACTGACTGTATAGAGCTTCTCCATCTTTGGCTGCAGAGCATATAGCCAATCTGATTTCTGTGTTGACCGTCTGGTGATGTCCATGTGTAGAGCCATCTCCTGGGTTGTTGGAAAAGAGTGTTTGCTATGACCATCATATTCTCTTGACAAAATTCTATCAGCCTGTGCCCTGCTTCATTTTGTACTCCAAGGCCAAACTTGCCTGTTATTCCAAGGATACAAATCTACAAAATTTATGGCATACAACAAAGGTGTGTGTGAGAGGAGTGGCTATAGCTTACATGGCAAGATAAAATAAAAAGTAGAAACAAAAGGGAAAAAACCTAGAAGAGGAATTCCAAAGATTAGAAATAGAACTACAACACAACCCCCAAAATGAAAGCCTGAAACAACAAATGGATGTGATTAAACATAAGCTGACCATTCTTGAGAAAGAAGAACTAGCACAACAAATTAAAAGGAGTAGCCAGAATTTCTTTGAGAATGCGAACAAGCCAGGGAGATGGGTATCATATAAGCTAAAGAAGCAGAGAGAAAGAAGCTGGATTAATAAAATACAGGACGAAGAGGGAAATATACAACGTCAAAGTGAAGAGAAGAAAAAGATAATTCAAAATTACTATATGAAGCTATACGATGAGAATAAGTGGGCTATGGATGAAAAAATACTTCAATGTTTTAAAAAAGCTGATTTAAATTTTTTTTGGATGAAACAAAGTGTATGTTAAATGTGGAGATAACAATGATTGAATTAACTGAGGCATTGAAAAAACAGAAGAACAATAAAGCACTGGGCCCAGATGGACTGCCATTAAATATACAAAGAATTTCAAGATTCATTTGGCAAAACATTACTGGAGACGTTCAATGCAGTCCTAAAAGAAGCAAAAACGCCAGCATCCTGGATAGAAGCAAACATTGTGCTAATCCCAAAAGAAAATTCGGACTTAACAAAAATCAATAATTATAGGCCAATATCGCTTTAAAATTCAGATTACAAAATATTTATGGCAATAATTGTGGGAAGGCTAAAAAGATACCTACACGTAGATAAAAATGGTTTCCTACCACGAAGGCAAATTCAAAACAATATGAGGACGATTTTGAATATTTTGGAGTACTACGAGATTCACAGTGGAAAACAAGTAGCTCGGATGTTCTTGGGTGCACAAAAAGCCTTTGACAGCGTAAATTGGAATTTCATGTTGAGGCAGTTAGGCTATATGGACTTTGGTGGAAATTTTATAAATATATTCAGAGCTATATACGATAAACAAGAGGTAAGAGTTATAATCAATGGAGAAGTGACACAAAGCTTCCAAATTAGGAAAGGTACAAGACAAGGGTGTCCGCTCTCACCGCTAATGTTTATACTAACTCTTGAAGTACTGACTAGAATGATTCGAAAGGAAAGTCAAATTAAAGACTTAAATATTAAGAAAGAAACCTATAAACTGCAAGCGTTCGCGGATGACCTCGTATTTATCTTAGAGGAACTGCTACATTCAGGTACAAGACTTGTGGAAATATTAGAAGAATATGGAGAAGTAGCTGGACTGGAAATCAACAAAGACAAAACAAAAATGATACTTAAAAACATGACTAGTACACAGAAAAAATGACCTGATGGAGAAAGTAAATATCCAAATAGTGAAGAAAGTTAAATACTTGGGAGTACAGCTAACAGCAAGGTGTATTACAATTAAAGAAGATAACTATATTAATTTAAACAATCAGATAAAGAAAGTTTTAGAAAGATGTAAAAATTTGCAACTCTCCTTCATGGGGAGAATTGCAGCAGTAAAGATGAACATTTTACCTAGATTACTCTTTTTATTTCAGAATGTCCCCATAAAATTAGAAAAAAATATTTTGTAAATTTGAATAATATTGAAATTTATTTGGCAGGGGAAGAAATCTAGAATTAAATTAAAACTATCACAAGAAGCCAAAGAGAGAGGGGGATTCGGACTACCTGATTGGGAGCTGTACTACCAAGCTGCAATACTCACCTGGGTGCGGGATTGGATAAATTTAAAAGACAGAAGGCTATTAACTTTAGAGGGTCATGATTTACAATCTGGATGGCACGCATTTTTGTGGGATGAGAGATATAACATTCATCAATACTTCCAGAGACAGCATATCAGAGCAGCATTACTTAATATGTGGATTAAAGTTAAACAACAGAACTATATAGAAATACCAGTATGGCTCTCAACACTGGAAGCGCTAGTGCATCCAAATTTCATGAACCTGGGAAAAGTAGTTACGTACAAAGATATTTTAAATGAACAAGGGGGACTTAAATCCAGACAAGAAGTAAAAGAAAACAGGGTGCAATTGGAATGGTGGGTGTACCTGCAAATCCAGTCACGTTATAAGAAGGACAAAAAGGAATGGGGTATACGGAGGGATCTGACAACACTCGATGAAATATTATTAGGAACAGAGGAGAAAGCAATCAAAAGAACATATAAATATTTATTGGAATATAAAATGGAAGAGGAGCAGGTAAAAGAAATGATGATAACATGGGCCCAAATTTTCAGATATAATATTGATTTAGACAAATGGCAAATGTTATGGGAAAGAAATAGAAAGTTAATCTTGGCTACCTCATATAAAGAGAATCTGTACAAAATGTTTTGCAGGTGGCACTTCTCCCCAACAAGACTGGCAAAAATGAGAAAAGATATATCACCACATACTGTATGTTAGGGACTTATCATATGTGGTGGACTTGTTCCAAAGCAAAATAATTTTGGCAGTTAATAAAGACTTGGTTGGAGGAAATGTTGGGACTGAAGATAGATCTCAGACCAGAATTGTTTTTACTGGGAATGATAGATGGGAAGTTTAATAAAGGGGAGACATATCTAGTGTTGCATATCATAACAGCAGCAAGGTTGGTGTATGCCCAGAACTGTAAAAACAGAAATCCTCCAGTAGAGAGTGAATTAATTAAAAAAATTTTGATATGTGCAGAGATGGATAGACTAACCTTAGAAATTAAAGACAAGGATGAAACAGAGTATTACGAAGTTTGGGATAAGATGTATTATTGGTTAGACTCAAGAAGAAAAAGTCAGAACAAAGAAAGCTCGTCTAGAAGAGAGAAAGTGTAGATTTTCAACCCCAAAGTGAGCGTAAGACAGAGATCAGAAAGAATATGAAATAAAAATGGAAATGGAAGTTATGTTGTAAATAGACGTAAACATGTATGTAAATATATAAATATGTAAATAGTATAAAATGCAATATGTAAATGGTATAAAAGATCAACGACTTGGGAGATATATGGTATACGGTATATGGTATAGTATGTATGGCAAAATAACAGCCAGAAAAGTCACACTGTGTTCAACCTGTTTTTAAATGTTTATTCAATAAAAAAGAGAAAAAGAAAAAAAAAGAATAAGAAAGTGACTAGCTGACAGGGGCCAGTGAAAGCATTGCATGCCAGCCATGAGCCTGCAGTTAGCAAATGAAAACGGAATCAGTGAATGCACTAAAGGGAAGCAAGGAGTTAGAGCCATGATTCCAAATGAATACCATGACCTAGCAGAGGTGTTCAGCGAAAGGGAATCAGATGTGCTCCCACCCCATTGCCCCATAGACTGTACTATTGAGATCTTGCCTAGGGCAAAATTATCAAAGTCAAAGATGTATTTAATAACACTGAGGAAAATGGAGGAACTTTGGGGGTTTATAGACAAGAACTTAGCCAGGGGATTTATCTAGCCAGTGAAATCAAGGATGGTTGCCCCTGTGCTTTTCAAAGAAAAGAAATATGGGTCTCTTAGGCTGGATTTGGATTAATGTGGACTTAATTGTATCTGCATAAAGAATATGTATCCCCTCCTCCTCATGAGGGACATGCTGGGTTATCTTTCCAAGGGAAGATTTTCACCAAACTGGGCTTAAGGGAAGCCTATTACTGAGTGAGGATTAAAGAAGGAGATGAATGGAAAACCACATTTAACTGCCCTTTGGGTTGCTACCAATTTTGAGTGCTGCCATTTGGGTTACAAGGACAGCCAGCAGTATTCATGCAGTTAATAAATGAGGTCCTGCATGAGCACCTGTACAAAGTGGTGCTGGTGTACTTAGATGACATTTATACCGATTTATATGACTAATTTATACTGAGACCATGAAAGAGCATGTAAACCTGTTGAGGACAGTACTTGAGAAGTTGCGTAAAGCCCAGCCTTACATGAAGTTATCTGAATGTGACTTCCACAAGAACAGCCTAGACTACCTGGGGTATCACATCTCCAGAGATGGGGTGGAATTGGACCCAAATAAGGTGAATGCACTTCTGGAATGGGAGACCCCTCAAACCAGGAGGCAGTTACAGTTTCCTGGGATTTGCAAACTTTTTTTTCCCAATAAAGTATTATACTTTTGGTAAAATTATATCTCAGGAGATTCTTTTCCTGGAAATGCCAACTGGACAGTTGACAATAATTTATTAATTATTTTTTGATCTTGCAAATTGTTGCACTCTTGTGTACAGTACTTCATTAGACTGAATATTGATCATACAGTTTGTTAAGCCAGATTTCACTGAGGTGGATAAAAATAAGTACTTAAACAGAAAATAAGTTAGCATCCAAAAGGATCCCAAACACTATGAAAATATCCTAGAAAAACACTAACCCCAGATTTTTCATGCATTGGAATTGTGGCTCATGAAGAATCTAAAAGCTGTGAAGCATATTTCAGATAGCACAACATATTTCAGATAGCACCATCATCCTATATTATTTAGAAACGTTTTTACAGTTATCAGTATTAAATTTGGTCACATTTAAAAAATATTGTAGTTCTTTTCTATCCCTTTTAAACTCCTTAATCATTTCAAAACTTCCTATTGTCACATTGGGAAAATACCTGAATGTCCTCTGAGCTCCATCCCGAGGGAAGCCGTTAATATTGTTCAATGCCACATGTTCACTTAAGAAATGCTGTTAAGAGAATACCAAGTTCTTTGCAGAATTATTCACTTTGTTTCACTAAAGGCAATGAATTCACACAAGTAATGATTTTTAAGTCCTATGATAAATTTAATTAGTGCCTAACAAAGGTCATAACTTAAACTCATCCAACATGAATGCAATTCATGGAATCAAACCACCGAAGAAATTTCAGAAGATGTCTTCTTAACTGGTTGATATGAGATCCAGTGCTCTCCTAAAGTCATAAAGTCCACTTTTGCCAAGTAATAGAATATAGGATCTATCTTTTTATATTGATTTCATAGGATCTAATGGAATTCAGGTACAACTAGTTTAGCCTGTCTCAAAGCTATAGTTTTAATGGCTAAATATGGTCCCTTTCCCCCTTTGAAGTCTTGAACAGTTTGAAGAATGATATGAAGCCACTAAGAAGAAATGTAAGTAATTTTTTTTAAAGGGTAGCTTCCTCATCAGATGTGTTGGGACTATGTCTCAAAACTCAAAGACAACATGGGATCTGAGATTCCAGCAAATTCAGAACGATTGGAGGAAGCTGCATCACTAACAGAATTCTTGAAAAACTAGCACCTCATTTTAATCGGAATTATAATAATGAATATAAAAAAATAAAAAAAATCCAATGCTTCCCTCAAATAGATTATCTTGTTTATCTTTATGCTTAGCTAGTTATAAACATGTTGACAGTATTTGGATTCTTCAGCAGTTTCCTGGTCTTTTGCTGTAATGTAATTTGCCTGGCTATATGACTTTTTTCCAAGTTTAATGTGTCTTATTTTGTATTCCTGTAGAACAGGGTTGTCAAACTGCAGGCCCGCGGGCTGATTGCATCATGCCAAAACCGCGCCCACCCCATTGCCAGTAAAAAAATTTTTTGATGTGATATCATGCATATACATTCCAAAATAAATGTGCTAGATGTGCTAGAGCAGGGATGTCAAACTGCCAACCCATGGGCTGGTTGCATCATGTGGAGGCCATGCCCACCCCAGCTCCGGCAATGGGAAAAAAGTCACGCTACATCACAACACATCATGTGGTGAGTTTGACATGCGTGTGCTAGAGAGTTCATTCAGTGTTATTCTATTCCTGAACTGCATTTTAAAAGAATCCCTTCAGGGATTATATATTATGATATGGAACTGACTGAGTGCAATTGGCTATAAGCATCTCATTCATTCAGATATCTCAGATGAATGAAGGAAAATTATCCCATTCCACATAATAAACCATTACTAATGACATAATAACTGCAATCACAGTTAAAGTGTTTGATACCTTTTTAATAACAAAAAAACCACACACACATCCTAAATAAACACCATTGAACTTAGCATCACATCCCTCTGAACAAGAATGAAAGAGAAAACAACTAACTGTAACTACAACCATATAATTGTCTGCTTCTTTTTTAACCTTTTCTCTGTAAAAGCAAAATGTAAAATATTGTATATTTCCACTGATTGTTTCACTAATGAGGTTAAAAATGAATTTCTGCCTTTCAGATTAGTCTGATTTTCCATTTGTGTTTGCCTGTTAATCTTCAAAGCAAAGGATTATTTCCTTCAATGATAGGGGGAGAGTCTGGTGTTATTTGTGCTGTGCCAATAATAATCATGCATAAAGAATTTGGACTCATGTAGTAATCCTTGGTAGCTGGTCACAATACTCCAAAACCTTTTGTAATGTTTGTGGCTGGGTTGTCTATGTGTTCTCTTGTAGCATAAAATTATGCATAATGAATACTGTAACAGCATGCTCTCTTCACATTTGTGGTTTATAAGTATTTTTCTGGTACAGCTAGTCTTAATGTACCTCATAAGCCTGGTGTGAAGTGATATCGAAAGGCTGTTGTTATTGCCATTATAGTTATTAACAGCTCACTTTTTACTTGCTTTGCCCCACCATTTCTCCCTCTAATGGAAAGTAAAGCTCCATATGCAAAGCAAATCTTGAAACAGTTGAATTTAACAACACATCTAATTGTTTTGTATGATATTGCTTGACAATAAGATTCCAAAATATATAAGCATTAACAATATTTGCCTCAGTATAATATTTCAGACAACCATTTTTAATATATACTACCCCAAGCAAATGACAGTACTCTAATTCTATTTTTATTCCAGTTTTTCACTCTTTGTTGTCTTCAGAATGAACTTTGCCTCTTTCAGAGGGAAGAGGTCCATAGGAGTTGGACAGTTTCTGTGTAACAGAAGAATAGCAATAGAATCTTCTTCATCAATTGAGAAGAAAAGCAACTGGGCAATTGGATAAAGAGGCATTTAAGGACATTTACTGGAAACAAAACAGCACAGATGTTCAGTTGACATAAGGTTTGGAAGTGATTTGAGCAAATCTCCAATTACAATCAAATTTTCACATTTAATTTCAAAAATAAAGCTAAAACTTTGGACTCTTCAGTAATCAATTGATTTTTCTGAATCAACCCAATATGGATTTCAAATTCATATCATATTATTATGCAATCAAATGTTTGCATTTATTTAATAATCAGAATAGAATGGAATGCAAATCTTGAGCATTTGTCCCAAAAGGATTTGCCTGATTCAGGCACATAACTACATAGAATGAGCTATAGAGCTGAAATAAATAATTGTATTTATTTTTTACTACTACAACAACATTTATCTATTTTTTACATGTGCTTTTCCTGGAAGTGTACAGTTATGCATTTTCTGGTAACTATACATTATTATTAATGCTATAGAGAAAAAACTATGTCTTGTATTTTCATTTGGTATGTGACTTTTCTCAAGAGAGCAGTTCATTTTTTTATACATATAAAACCCTAAAAATTATGCTACTGAAAATTAAGGCCCAATTTCTTCAGGTTTTGGTAAATAAGCTAAACAAATGTACTAATGCTAATGAAGATGGAAAACGGTTATTGTGTACCTTTGAGGAAAAAGTGTTGAAGCTCAAACTGGGTCATTTACATGGAGGCATGGAGAAGATATTGCTAAACTATTGTAGAAAAAGCAACCATATAATGGGCAGGTCCCTTCGTCTACATCAGTTGTCCCTGTCTGAAGTTTTAAGCTTTTGGTTGGGAAGCACCAGGTCTTAAGTAATCAGAACAAATCTATATACTCATGGACAAGTATGCAAATGTGGAATATACAGTATTGCTTGAATCTGTCCAACCAGCAACAGGGATATATCCCTTTCAGAAATAAGTAAGAAATAAGAAATCTTTGCATTGGTCGGAAGAAATGTACCATAGGTGATTAGTTGCAAATAGCTATGAGTGAAATTGGACTGCCCTAACATGTGCCAACAGCTTAACTAATCAGCAGTAAGCCTTCCTAAAATATTTGGGGTACTAGCATTAAAGTTCTCAATTTTTTTATTGAGTAATGTTAATCATTTTTCTTGGAAAAGGTATGTGATATAATTCACAATTATAGACTTGTCATAAATAATTGTGCTTCAACCCATATGAAAGGGCACTCACTAATCTGCTTTTTACTTTGGAATAGGTGAAACAGGATGGAAGACATTATCAATTGTCTTTTGCTGGGATTAAATATTTCCCCTGTCCAACTATAACTCACTGACACTCCAGACCCCTGGAAAGTCATGGACTTTTTATAATTATCTGCCTTTTGCATCTAATGGATCCAGATGCATCAAGAAAATTCTTGGGATTTTCACAATCTGGCAGGCAATTCTATTTTGCATGTAATTACTCAATGGAGTACAGGTACTGCCAAAGTGCCAAATATAATAGCTTCAGTCACTAATCCCAAACAACTCCTTTCCTCAGTTGAAGAATAGAATTCTTTATTGGCCAAGTGTGATTGAACACACAAGGAATTAGTTTCTGGTGCATAAACTCTCAGTGTAAACACAAGCAACAAGTAATAAATCATGATCATAATCATAAAATAAAAATATCATAAATCATTAGATACATTCAGTGATAGTCATGGGATACTTAATAAGCAATCAACATACAGTAAATCAGGATGCTAGTAAATAATCAACATAAATCACAAGATACAATGTTATAATCATAGGAAACTAAGGAAATCAGTAACAGAAAAGATGAGAAGGATAATAATAATATAGCCCTATTAGGGCTGTAAACCCTAAGGTTTGAAAATGAAGTGATTGAATATTTTCTTCCAGCTGGCGATGACTTCAGCTCTCTTGGCTTACCAGGCAGACTGTCTTCCATCCTTTTGGAAGGTTTCTTCAGTCCGTCTGGACCAATCACTATCTGGTCCAGACTCCTGAGGCATCTCTCCTTCTTCGTTGCCCCTCCAGGACAACTTTCCGACCCCTTGGGGGGTTTGGGCAGAATGAAATCAGACTAAGAAGCCAGAGCCCTGGCTTTTTCCACCCATCTCGTCAAATGCCAAACCAGAAGTCCCCAAATTATGATATTGGTCTACCTCAAATAAATTCTGTTTTTCCCCTGAAGTTGTTGGACAAGTAATTAATACCTAATTAATATGCTCTTCCTTTTAATAAACCTGGGATAAATCCAAATTTTAGCAAATGAATATATCAGATTAAATAATTTACTTCTTTTCAAAACTCATTTTAGAGTGATCTTTAAGGATGAAGGTATTTCATGGATAAGTCACACAGCCAATAATGAGCTTTCTGTTTGGTTCTAATTGATGAGGACTCAGAGTGGTTTAACAATGAACGAGTTTATTGAATACACAAAGTCAACTGTCAACTGTCAAATGTTGCAACCCTTTTATAGAGAAAGCCTTTGAACTGTAACCAATCAATGGAGTCTCTTTTCCCGCTCCTAGGTTGTGGCGTCCAATGAATGCACCTTAATTTCCCGCTCTGAACCTTGCTAAGCTGCAATGTGTTTGCAATCTCTTGCTTGCCCTGTTAATAACTATTTACATACACAACACCCCTTACCCCCCCGTTGATGTTATTTCTTTACAAAATCCTTTAGGTATTTTGGTGGCCTATGTATTCAAGAAGGGTATCTGTTACTTTGGCTGCTAGGGACCCCTCTTCCTGGTTGACTGCTTGGCTGCTTGTCACTGCTGGGCCTGGGCTCTGGGTTACTGGCTTCAGATGTGCTGTCTTGTGTATTAGTTTGTGTTTGTAATTCAGTGGTCACTGGCCTACTTCGCAGGGGTATTTCCCATTCAATTTGACTGAATTGTTGTTGTTGGGTACAAGGGGATGAGTCCTTTTGCCCCTCCTCTACGCCACTCTCTGGCCTGTTGTTATCTGTACTGTTTCCCCTTACTATGCTTTGGTCCCCCTCAACTGGCACACAACCACTGGATCTTTTCCTCAGCTGGTCTATGTGTCTTTTACAGATCCTGTTCCCTTCCCCCTCAATAGTGTACGACAGGGGACCTAAGATTTCAGTCACCACCCCTGGAATCCATTTGTCCCCTTGGGCATAGTTTCTGGCCCAGATCAAATCCCCCACTTTAAATGTTCTGTTAGGAATGTCAAATTCAATGTTTGTTTGCAGTCTGTCAGGGTGCAATCTGTCCAATTTGGTGGATAGTCTCCTGCCCCACCTCATTTCAGCTGGACTTTTCCCTGTAGCAGAACATGGGGTCGTGTGCTGAGCCAACAAGAACTCTGCCAGTCTCTGATGCCAGTCACCTCGAATAATTCTTTTTAAAGCGTCCTTCGTGGTCCTCACATTTCTTTCAGCCAATCCGTTGGTGGAGGGGTGGAAGGGTGCTGAAGTCTTGTGCTTAATCGAGTTGGCCTTGAGGAAATCCTGAAATTCAATAGATGTGAATTGTGGCCCGTTATCAGACACAATTAAATCCGGCAACCCGTGAGTGGCAAAGAGGCCCCTTAATGCCTGTATTGTTCTGCCTGAAGTTACTGAGCTGACCGGTACTACCTCTAGCCATCTAGAGTAGCTGTCAACCACTACTAGGAACGTTAACCCTTGGAAGGGTCCAGCAAAGTCAATATGAATCCTGGACCAAGGATTCCTAGCTTGTTCCCATTTATGTGTGCGGATATGTTGTTGTTCAGGCCTGGAACGTTGGCACAGATGGCAATTGGCAACACATTCCTCAATGTCGTTGTCCAGTCCTGGCCACCACAAGTGACTCCTAGCCAACGCCTTCATCCTTACTATTCCAGGATGTCCCTCATGCAATTCAAGTAGAATAGCTGATTTGTGGATTCCTGGAATAACTACACGAGTTCCCCAGAGTAAGCAACCCAAATGAACTGACAGTTCATCTTTCCTCCTGAAATATGGACTGTATATTTCGTCCGGTTTGGCGTTAGGCCAACCGCTCATGACCCAGGTCATTACTCTCCTTAAGGTGAGGTCCTTATTGGTTGCCTCAGCAATGTCTTTTGCAGTTAAGGGCAAATCAGGAATGTCCTGTAGGGACATTATTTGTCCCACTGGGGCAGGGTCCTCCTCTGTTGTGCTTAGGGGCAATCTGCTAAGAGCGTCTGCATGACCCATGTCCTTGCCTGGTCTGTATTGGAGGGAAAATGAGTATGCTGAGAGGAAAATGGACCACCTCAGCATCCTGGGTGACATAATTTGGGGAGTCTGTTTATCTGTGGTAAACAGTCCCAGCAAGGGTTTGTGGTCCGTCAGTATAGTAAAGTTCCTACCATACAGGTAGTCGTGGAACTTTTTAACTCCTGCCACTATGGCTAATGCCTCCCTGTCTATTTGCGCATAGTTCCGCTCTGCCTTGGTTAGTGTGCGGGAGTAGTATGCAATGGGTCTTTGTATTCCTTGGTTGTCTAAGTGGCTGATCACAGCCCCTACGCCATAGGGCGAAGCATCGCACGCCAGGTAGATTGGTTTGTTTTCTATAAAGTGGGTTACAGTTGAATTACTGGAAAGGATGTCTTTTAAAATTTGGAAACTTACTTTGTGCTTGTTCTGCCACTGCCAAGGGGTCTTCTTATCTAAGAGTCTGTGTAAGGGTTCTGCAATGGCAGCCTTGTGTGGCACAAACGTGTGGTAAAAATTTACCAAGCCAAGGAAGGCCTGTAGTTCCGCCTTGTTCCTTGGTTCTGGGGCCCCTTTGATTGCTTTAATTTTTTCAGGGGTAGGGTGGATTCCACTTTTGTCAATCCTGAACCCCAAAAAATCAGTGGATTTAACCCCTATGCTACATTTTTCCTTCTTTAGTTTCAACCCAGCCTTCCTAAACCTACCCAGTACCTGTTCCAGCCGCTCTACTAACATTCCTTCATCCTTTCCAGCTATTAGGACATCATCAAAGTAAGGGCATACTCCAGGTATGCCCTTTAAGGTCCTCTCCATCACTTCTTGGAAGATGCCTGGAGCTGCTGCAATTCCAAATTGCAGTCTGTGGACTCGGAACGCCCCCTTGTGGGTAACGATCGTCTGTGCCTCTGCAGCCTCTTTAGAAACAGTCAACTGTAAGTACGCATGCGCCAAGTCTAACTTGGCGAAGATGGCGGCGTCCTGGATCGTGGCGAGGACCTGCTTCACCGTCGGGACCGGGTAAGCATGCTTTTTCATTCCAATGTTGAGGGTGGCTTTGTAGTCAGCGCAGATTCTCACATCCCCATTGGGTTTGAGGGGTGTGACAATCGGCGTTTCCCACAAACCACCCTCAACAGGTTCTAATACTCCTTGGCCTACAAGCCGGTCGAGCTCGGCCTCGATTTTTTCCTTTAAGGCAAAAGGCACCCTTCGGGCCTTAAGCCTGATTGGTTTTACTGAGGGGTCTAGGTTGAAGTTAATGGGGGGCCCTTTGTACATGCCCAGAGATCCATCGAATACGTCTGCAAATTCATTGCAGACGGATTCGAGGGTCTTATTTTTAATCACTGAATTTATTCCCCCGATCCAAATTCCCAGGGCAGGGAACCAATTAAGTCCGATTAAGCTAGTCCTATTCCCCTCTGTAACTATTAGTTCTAAGACCCCCTTAAACCCCTTAAATTTTACACTAAGGCTGGTCTTTCCTTTTACTTTTATTGGACTTTTTTGAAAGTCCGTTAATTGAATATTTGTTGGACTAAGTGGAATTCTTTTTCCACTTCTTTGTTCAATTCTCTCAAGGGTTTCAGTGGAAATTATCGACACTGAAGCCCCTGAGTCAATTTCCATTCTGCAAGGGACCCCTTGCAGAAGGACTGTGATTTTTAATTTTCCATCCAGAAAATTGTGACCACTTCCCAGCCTTCTCCTATTGATTCGCGCCACCTCCCCTAGATTTGGAATTTTAACCCGGTTTTTAGGGGTCTCCTTGCCACTAGCAATAGGGGTTACCTTACCCTCAGGCCACACATCGACTTCGTTCAGACGGTTGTCGCGAGCGCGGTTTCTGCAGATGGCCTGGATGTGGCCGGTCTTGCCGCATGCCCTGCACTTGGCGGTACGGAATCGGCAGGATGCGCGGGGATGGTTGCCGCCGCAGCTGCCGCATCGGTTCTGGCTGTCGTTGTCACGCGGTCTGGTTGCGGTGTCCCGCCATGGTCGTTGTGCCCCGGTCGGTTGTCTTTGCGGAGTTGCGGGTTGTTGACGGCGGCCAGGTTCGGGCCCCTCGCTTCTGGGTTGTCTAGGTGCCATCTTTCCAAATCGCCTGGAGACTTCGGCGATCTCTTCCTCCCACTGCTGGTCCACCTCCCCGCAGTCCACATAGCCCGCTTGGTTGATCTCGGGCGCTGCTGCCATGCTACTGCGGGGGGGGTCGCGATACCTGGTTGACTCGTAAGTTAGAAGTTCGTCGAGCACTTCCTGCAAATCGCCGGTGGGTTTGGCGATTATTCTGTTTTGTAGTTGTTCATCACGCAAGCCCAGTACTACTCTGTCCCGAATTCTTATTTCTAAATTATCGTATTTACATCGTACTGCGGCTTCCCTGACGGCAGCGACAAACTTTTGTATGGACTCTCCCGGTCTCTGATTCCTCTTTTCGAAGATGCGCCGCCAAAAGAGTTCGGACCTTCGGGGTGTAAAGTGGACCTTTAATTTAGCGAGGAGGTCGGCATAAGGCACGCTAGAGACTGGTTGCGGTTGACACAGTCCGACAGCGACTCTGTAGACCGGTGTGCCACAGATCGTCAATAATGCCGCCGCTTTTTTACGGTCGTCTGTGATTCCGTTCACTAACAGGAACCCTTCGACTTGACCGATGTATTCTTCCCAATCTTCAGGGAAGTTTGGGTCGAATTCCTTCAATGACCCGATTTGCGCCATTCGGAGAATTTTTTTCTTATTCTGCCGCGGCCGCTCGGTTGACTGTGACTCGCTCTGAATTTGCCGCCTTTCGCGACAATTCCGCCGATTCTCTGGTCTTCTGTCAATCCCACCTTCGTCGCCAGTTGTTTGATTCTAATTGACGAGGACTCAGAGTGGTTTAACAATGAACGAGTTTATTGAATACACAAAGTCAACTGTCAACTGTCAAATGTTGCAACCCTTTTATAGAGAAAGCCTTTGAACTGTAACCAATCAATGGAGTCTCTTTTCCCGCTCCTAGGTTGTGGCGTCCAATGAATGCACCTTAATTTCCCGCTCTGAACCTTGCTAAGCTGCAATGTGTTTGCAATCTCTTGCTTGCCCTGTTAATAACTATTTACATACACAACACTTTCTTTTGACCTAAATGAGCTTAGTTTTTACTTGCTTCAATGTATAGAATAGTTAATGAGTAGGAAAAGTCACAAGACAAAAATTCCTCTGAGAGTGAAATGAATATTCTTTCCTTATTTAATAAAATAAGAATCACAAGTATTTTAGGACAATAAAATAAAGAAATAATACATAAAATAAAAATGAGAAAAAAACATGCACACTGATGATGTTACCTACTATAATTGGGTAATGAAACATCTGCAAGCAAATAACCAAAGTCAGAAAGCATCAAGAACTCCACAAAGGAGCAAGTTATATTTATTTATTTATCGTAGTTTTAAACTGCCCATCTTCCTCACAGTGTGACCACAGATGGTGTACAATAAAATATAAAAAAATATGAAAATATGAAAAACAATACATAAAGGTTAAAATATAAAAGGAGCAAGAATATTTAGAAAGCTATTAAAAATTAATGGGAAGGCAAATGTAGGACTCTCGGGGCACCAGCTACTTGCGTTCTTTGGGTGCCTCACGACATGTTTTTGCTTCTTTCTGGAAGGCCTGGAGGGGGTCTCATCTCCAAGGGAGAATATTCCACAGGGCAGGGGCAACAGCAAAAAGGGCTGTCTTCATGGACTCTTCCAGTTGGAATTCTTTCATAAATAATAATTTTAAAGTTCTAATATTAAGTATACGAAATTACTTGAAATTCCACACTGATATGGTGCATAGTTTTGCTTGTTTTCAAAGGTGCTGTCTTCTGTCTTGCCTCTCTTTCTGATTCACTTTTAATGTGTGTATATACTGTACATGTATATGATTTTACTAGGTGTTGGCTCAAGAAAAACCTACTTCTAATTACTTTCTGCGTGTAGAAAAAAAATAGACTGATGCTCCTTGTACAATATGCTTCAAAGGATTTTCCTAAAATGTGTTTCAAAAGGTTTTGATTTTCCTGAACTCTCGCCAAGAAAAACTGCAGGGACTGGTCTAGGCAGTCACCAGCAGTCAGTTCTAACTCAAAGGTCAGCACTTAAATAATAATAAAAAAGTGGCAACGCTTATCATATCTTGGCTGATCTTGAAAAACATAAGGAGAGATAGCCTTGGTTAGAACTTGAATGGGAGACGACCAGGAATTCTAACTGAATATTTTACTGCCCTAGAATAGAAAGTAAAATGAAGTCCCAGACAAACACAATGCAAAATCATTTCTGTAGTCATCCTGACATATGAAGAGAAATTCAAGCAGAGGCTAAATGCATCCAGTTGTTTAGTATGAAGTTCTAAACTTCATTCTCATTTCATATTATTCATTAAAATTATAGAACTTCTTTACCAAGTAGTTTGCCTTTTGCATTAAACACTGACATTTACAAGTCAGTTTGCTGAAATTCTTTTTTTAAATCAGTGTGAGAGTCAGAAATGAGCATAATGGATTTTAATGGAGTTTACAACTCAGCTTATAAGAATTTCATTGCTGCCATATTCCAGAAAGCAAGCTGTGATATTTTATTAGTAATTTGCTTGTTTGTTTATTTCTGAGACCTGACAAAAATAAACATTAAGGATTTCAGTAATAAAGCCATTAGTATTGTAGAAACACACAATTTAGCACAAGGCTGAAGTCATCCTAAGGACATGACTGGCTGACATGACATGGCATAAAGTATTGCCATTATCACTAATATACTCCCTCTTCTTTCAAAAGTAAATAGAATTGTATCCTTGCATATGAAACAAAGTGAAAGGAGTGTATAATTTTCAGTCTATTTTAGCATGTAGAAGCAATGACTTCATTGCAATTGTTAAATATTTCTTAGGAATAATCATATTCTTTCTAAAAATAGAGAAAGGAATGCTGCATATGCTGCTACGAACTCCTGGAGAAAAATGTTGAATAGAACTCTAACAAGTGAATAAATCTACATTAATTCTCTCCATTGTACACCTAGAGTGGCATTTAAAAAAGAGAGAGAGAGAAAGAGAAAGAATTATACATACTTTTCTTCTCTTTCCTTTTGCCACTGGCAGGATTCTGTTCCAGATTTGTCATTGCTCAGATTAACAATAGGAATGATCTGACCATGGTAAAAATAGAGTAAGGCTGTAATCTCATGTACAGTATGTTTATGTAAGAAAAGGAATAAATTCTGTTGAACTTAGCAGGGCTAACATACTACTATATTTATATAGGACTGCCCAGTGTATGGTTTAAGTCTTCACCATATACTTTTGGATTATGAAATCCTTACATTTTAGTAGGCATAAATCATCCACGGATTGGAGAAAGGTAGATGGCCACGAAGTGTCAGCCAAGAGACACTTAAAGCTCTTTTTCTTGCCATTTAGTGGTTATCTGAAGTTATGCAGTCCATACATGTTACCTCTAATTTCATTGTAAATTAAACTAATTCAGGGGTAAGCAAACTCTATTTGATAAAGGAGAGAAAGTTGAGAATTATGTTTTTTACTATTTTAGCTTGCGTTTTTGTTTGTTTATTTTGCTTTTTGAAGTTTAAGTAGACATGTTTAAATCTTTCTTTAAGTTAATTGCAGAACCTAGGCATATTTGGGCTGCACAAATCTGAATTACCTCTGCATCTCCTTGGTTGGGTACAAATTAAGCTAGTAAATGGATATTCAAAGAAAGAAAGTTAAGAAAGATAAAGAAATTATACATATCTTGATTGATATGCTAATTTCTAACACTGAGTTCTAAAATATTTATTATTTATTTATTTCCATTTATATGGAAATCTCACAAATGTGATTCTGCATGACTAAGAATAACTTTAAAATACAATGTAAAGACAATATATTAAAACACGCATTTCCAGCTAAAACCAAGTGACTCTGGAAAACAGAGTACAACAGAAGGCCCAATAAATTATTACTTTATTTAGCATCAAACAGAATGTTCAAAAAACTTAAAATAAAGAAGCAATAAAAATATATTTTAAAATAATCAAAAAATTGTAAAAAGAAAAAGTGCTTAATTTTGGCTGTAAGGGAATTACATAAGCTTATGTAATTATTCAAGGTCCTGCACTGTAAAATCCCACATAAATGAATTTGTATAATCATCAAGTATTTATGAAGATAATTAAGTGAAGATGATAAAAAGCATATCACTATGCTCTTTTTCTGAAATTAATAGTTGTAGTTTTATTCTTCTGCAATCAAAAAAAGGAGATGGGTACCACCATGGCACGCCTCTTAAGGAACTACAGTAGTATTCTAGGCATGTGGTATCTTTGTTTGTGAAAGTGTTCATTCATTCGTTTGATCATTCATTCATGCATGCAAGTCAAGTGAACAATAAAATTTCTTTCCTTTTTTCTATTATACTCAAAATCAAGGGACAAAATCTATCATGATTAATAGCTATCGATAGTTTAATTACCTGTAATGTATGCTAGCTGATTTGCTAGTAAATCTGTAGCAGTTTCAAACCAACTTTAATGGTAAACTACTCTGTCCCTGTCCACTAGAGAAAAATCCCTCTACAAGGCAGATGGGTGATTCAGAAATGTGATATATAAATAAATAAATTGTGTGGTAAACTGCTACTTGATTTGGAGGGTCATGAATTAAGGTTTGGATGGCATGGTTATTTATGGTATGATAAAATTAAAGTTAATGTTGACTTTAACAATCACTTTGTTAGACATGTCATATGCAATAAATACAAATAAATAAATACAAAACAAGATTCTCCACAAAGTTGCTTCTTTCGGTGTCTCCAAAAGAATTTTTTTTAAAAGAAATGGTGGTGAAACTGGACTGGTGAACTTATGGTAAAATAATACTTTTCAACTCCAGTGATCCTACCCTCAAGTCGAGGGGAGAATTCGAATCGGAGGGCTATGTTTGTCATTGGTTTACACTTCAACAACTGAAAGAAAGATTCAAACTAAATAAAAAGAGTTATGGATACAATTTTGTTAAAAATGAATTGAAAATCTTATTGTGTGATGAACATATTATTGCTAAGGTTTATAAAATATTATTGAAACTGAATTTGGAAAGTGAACATGTAAAATTGTATAATTCAGTGGCAAGGAACTTTGGATATAATGTGATGCTGGAACAATGGGAGAATATATGGATGAAAAGCCTAAAATTCACCTTAACTTATAATTTAAAAGAAAAATTTTATAAGATGATGTACCATTAGTATTTAACGCCAGATAACTTATCTAGAATGTATAAAGGTATTTCAAATGAATGTTGGAAATATAAGTATAAAGAAGGGACCTTTTATCACTTATGGTGGACTTGCGATAAAGGAAAGAAATATTAGAGTAGGATTTATATTTTAATACAGAAAATTCTTAAAATAAAGATAAAGATGAAACCAGAAACTTTTCTTCTGGATTTAATGGAAAAAGACTTGGGGAAAAAAATGAAGTTTGATTTTATATATGTTGATGGCAGCAAGACTATTATAGGCACAAAAATGGAAGGACGTTTCGATTCCCACTATGGACGAATCACTACAGAAGTTGATGGAGTTGGCAGAGATAGCTAAATTGACTGTTTTGATTAAAGAAAAGAATATAACTACTTTTGTTTCTACATGGAGTCTGCTTCTGGATTTTGTGCTTGAGGTGGGGAAAAACTAAACTTTGATTTTGGGTTTTACTGATTAGATTCATTTGTTGTTATAGAAATGGCTAGTTTATATTATGGAAAAGTAAAAATTGAGGTTCGATGTTAATGCTTCATTCTACTGCAACAGAGGAAGTCAGAAGTCAATGCCTTCTCTTTTCTTTTTCCCTTCTCCCTCTCAATTTTCTATCCCTTTTCCCCTCCCCTCTGTGTTCTACTATTTGCTTTTGTATTTTTGTATTATTTTATAATCTAATAAAATGTTACTGAAAAAAAGGAATAAACACACCGATGTTTGAACAATTCTTTAATATTATTCTCATTTTTCTCTAATACATCCCACTGTTTCTAGTATAAATTTAATTTATAAATGGCTGTTCTTTCCAATCCATTTTGTCCCAGCTTTACATTCTCTCTGGAAAGAGTGATTTAACTAAACATTCTATAGAACAAAATTGTTTTCAGGATAGTATTGTCTTGGCCAGAATAATAAAAAGGATAGAAAATAACCAATTGCTATATGTTTTGTAAAAGAGGTTTCCTTGTTTAATTATTTGAAAAGTGGTTCTAGTTGGGAATAAACTATATTGAATATAGTGAGATTCACCTCTGATTGGGCCTATTGAGATTTTTTATTTTGTGTAGGAAAAAAAAAATCTCTGTTTTAACTCTGGCCATTTCAAATTCACAATATGGTCCCCAAAAACCTCTCAGAACTGGGCTGTGAAATATTGTATAATCCTGGTGTAACCACAAATCAACATTCTTTGGTTGGTTGCACTGTTGTAGCATTTTTATTTCCAGAAACAATCCAAAAGAATCTGTTGTAGCAAATATTTTACTTGGATTTAAGCAAAAGATTAAATCAATCTGACAAAATGGAGGACTAAAAAATAAAGATATTGTATAACATCTTCCATATTTATGTGATGTATGATTACTTATACTATCAGACATAGGAACACAAGATTTCAGGTTCTTGGCAACATCCTTTGTAAGTTGAAACATTTCTTTATTACAATGCAGCTTGCTTCAATAACCAGTAGAAATAGTATTTACAAAAGCCAACATTATAGCATTTCTGCTTCTGTTACTGTGTTTCCCCGAAAGTAAGACCTACCTCAAAAATAAGCCCTAGCTTGATTTTGGGGGGTGGGCCTAATATAAGCCTTATCAACAAAATAAGCCCTAGTTTTAAGGTGAAGTGCATGCCTAAAAATCAAGATATGGTGGGGATAGAGCTTCCCATTGCAGCCAGGCCTCCCATGGATCGATACTTGCTCACTTCTTGTGCATCCAATGGAGCAGCTTCATCCTGCAGCTGAGAATGGAGCTCGGGCCTGCATTTGGCAGTCAGAAGCCTTTCCAGAAGGCCTGGGTAGCCAAGAACTGAACTATAGATTGAATCCATAGCTCGGTTCTTGGCAGCAGAAGTCTTCCAGAAAGGCCTCTGACTGCCAAATGCAGGCCCAACCTTCATGCTTAGCTGCTGAATGAAGCTGCTCTTTTGGCCACAGAAGAAATGGGCCAGCTTGGTGAGGCTGTCAGTGCCGCTGTGGCCAAGTAAGTGGAAAAGACCCCCACCCCCCAAAAAAAGATCTGGTGCCTCTTTTGGAGGCAAGAAAAAAATAAGACCGGGGCTTATTTTCAGGGAAATATGGTAGTTCAGATATGTTTATTATATTTTTTGTACCTTTCAGTCTGGTGACTATGTGAAGAACTCCAACATCAAATAGACTCTTATACATTAAAGTTAGTAGCTTTCAGGTCATAAAAATATGTGGGTGTGTATGAATCACTCATATGAACTTTAAATGATAAGAGTAAAATACTTGCACAGGCAAAGAGCAAGCAGTGAGTGCTTCTGGGAAACATTTGTAAAACACCAATTGCTTTTTTACATATCTCTCAAGAAGTAAGCCCTTTGAACTTTGAGCCTTATTTCAAATAAAAAAAATATGCTGTTATGCAAGCTACATACAAATTAGTGATTCCTAGAAATAAAATACACAAGTAGGATAAATATCTTGTTAATTGCAGAGCTGCTCAGTGATGCTATTTATGTTTGTTTATAAGTGTAAATATTTTAATGTTACAAAATTGGGGAAATACATAAGTTTCTCTGTGGGAGTTAAGCTGAAACCAGAATTTCTGAGGGTAGAAACATTAATTAGGTTATGTCAACACCCCAAAAGTTTTCCAACTGCAGAGTTGACAATTACAGAGCAAAGAGTCTGTTAAACTATGGGAGGAATCAGAGAAATAAGTACAGTAATTAAACTAAAGTAGGTATAAAAAGGAATTGCAGCTTCCCATGGATAGAAAGTTATTAACTGTTGCTTCTTTCTGGTCAGCAATAAATATCCTTATTGCGCATGCTGAGGTCTCTGTCTGAAAACCTGGAACCAAGTTTAGCTCAAGAGCCTAGTCAAGCTGTGCCAAATCAAGTGTCCAGGAATTTTGGGCAGGACCTGGCAGTGAGGCCGACAATATTAGAACACATGCAATTGAAAATAATTTCTTTGCCAGGTATGTATGCCAAATATATATTTCATACACATGAATAGGTTCTTCCAGTTCTTAAAAATCCTGAATTGTTTTTCTTTTCCTGCGTTTAATATAATTTTCTCAAAATAAAGAAATATAAATGTGAGTTCCGGTGGCGACGCGGCACCGAAGACAGCCATCTCCGGGCTGTCCGCTCCGCAGCTGTGTTTATCCATCGTAAACAGCGCTGATCAGCTGTTTAGATGGATTTGAAGCCCCCTCCTCGGGAGAAGAGGAGGGGGTGAGGCCCCAGGTAGGGGTTGAGCTCTCCGGGGCTGCCTGAGCTGAAAGTTTGGGCGGCTGAAGGATTGAGCCCCCCCCGAAGCCTGGGTTGCTCCGAGCTGCGCAGCGTCTCTGCTCCGTGATTTTTGGAGCAGAGCCAGGCGTTAGCAACCACCCCTGCCAGAAGGAAATACCCTGGAGTATCAAGATGCAGGCAGAGCAGTACAGGAGGTCATGGTGATGTGGACTTTTATTTTTACTCTCTAGCTCAATGGATTTTATAGCTTCAAAGTGAAAGTGCGCAACAAGTGAAAGTGGGGAAAGATGGCAGCCAAAACTTCTAAAGCTCTTCGGAGTGTGGGGTCTTCCCCGGTGCAGCAGATCTCGTTGCAAGCTTTGCTTCCTCCTGCACCTCCTCCGGCATTGACGCTTAAGGATTTACAAGATGCCTTTGAAAACCATTCACAATTAATGTCTGATATGATGGATGAAAACTTGAAAAAGCTGGAGGTGAAATTGGAGAAGAAGATGGAAGAGAAGTTTAGAGCAATGAGGGAAGACATGTTGTCTATAATTGAAAGTGTAGCTGTATGTGTGCAACAGTTGGAGGAAAAAGTGGAGGATCTCAGTCAAAAGAACTCTATATTAGAAGTAAAGGTATTAGAGATTGAAAATATGAGGGACAAAATGGACGGAGAATTGAGCCTTGTTCAGTACCATCAGATGCAGTATGCTATTAGAATTAGGGGCTTAAAAGAGAATCCTAAAGAAGATTTAAAGCAGCTGATCTCTGAGGCTTTGGAAGTGGTATTGGGCCAGCCAGCATCTGAAATTGAGGGAAGCATGGATAAAATTTTTCATGTAAATTCATGGATTGCAAGACAGAGGAAGTTACCCAGAGATGTGGTGGTCTATTTTACAAAGAGAGTAATTAGAGATGAAGTCATTCAAGCTGCTTATGATACCAAATTGGTAATTGCTGAGCAAGAAGTTCTGGTTTTAAAAGAGATTCCTCCAAAGATTTTAAGGAGAAGGAAAGATTTTGCATTTCTTACACAGGAACTTAAGAAATGTGATATCAAGTTTAGATGGGAGATCCCAGTCGGACTGGTGGTGATGCACGAAGGTAAAAGACATCGTCTGGTTACTGTGGCCCAGGCACGTGATTTTTACAGCAACGTGTTAAAAGCAACCCTCCTATCACTTCTGGAAGCTGCAAAGGGATTTGGCGAGGGAAAGCCTCAAGATGTTGTAGATAGACAGACAGAGGAGAATGGTGTTGGAGGGGATCAAGTTACAGTTTTATCGGCTGCTGCTGGAGAGCAGAGGATGTCGCGCGCCTCCCTAAGACGAGCGAGACGAGAGCAAGAGCAAGACCAGCAGAAAGTCATGGAACCTCCAAAGTGTACCTACAGTGAAGCTATGGGAGGGGTGCGGTCCAAAGAAGTTATAGGGGCCATGTCAGACATGCTCCAAAAGCTTTGGGGCATCAAGATTGGTGACTAAATTTCTAATTTAGAATGTCAGTGGATTAAATTCATCATAGAGGAGAAAGAAAGTTTTTCAATATTCAAAACAATTTAAGACTGATGTTATTTGGTTGCAAGAAATGTATATTAGGGTTATGGATCAAAAGTATTTATTGAATTTAAGATTGGGTACGCAAGCTCCTAATTAACAACAAGTTGATTTTTTTAACTTACTACATATAAAGGGTACTTAATTGGATTATAAAAAATTTTATTTATTTATTTATTTATTTTTTGGAGATTGGAATGGTGTTTTAGACGTATAGATGGAAAAAGTGGGGTTTTTTCTTTTTTTTAAGCGTGTCATGAGTCATGCTAGATTGCCTAAATTTCTTTTTTATTTGAACTTAAGGATGATCTGGAATTGTGAGACATTTGGTGTGATATATGCAAGAACTATTTTTGATCATAGTTCAGTTTGGCTGGAGATTAATAAGGTTAATAGAGATAGGCGCTCTTGGCGCGTAATTGAGAATTTGTTCAGAAATTAGAGGTAAATACTAGATGAAAGTTTTTTTTTCTTTTTGAAATTAATATGAATAAGGATTGGGACTAAGAAATTTCATTTAGCATTTGAGTAAAGCTCCTTTTCTGTTTTCTTCTTTTTTTATCTGTAATATTAATATTGTTTGTAATCATTTTACATGAGCTAGAGGGTGATAGAATTAATAGTTTATTGTAGATAGCATATGGATGCTTATGTTTGTTTTTTGCTTCTATACCCTGTATTTAGCTCTGGGAAGTCGGGGGGGAGGGGGGAATGGGGGAGAGGGATAGGGAGGGTTAGATAGGGGTGGGGGAGGGGGGATTGACAAAGTTAAAATGTACTGTAAAACTTTTAAATAAAAAAAAAGAAATATAAATTTAACAACACAATCCTGATTTATGCTGGTTGCAGCAACTGAAAGTTGTTGTTCAGCAATATCTGTAAGACCACAGCTTCTACTCTGCCACTGCCATTCAGATGTCTCGGAGTTCTCCATTTCAGACAAAATGGTTCTTTGGGGTCACTGTAGGGTTTTTGTTGTTATTGTTTCTTCTATTTTAATATACACAACATATATCATTTTGATTCCAGAAGTCCTCAAGCAAGAAGCTTAGTGTTAGCCAAGATGAAAAAAAAATGTAACTTACTGTATATTATGCTTGTCATATTCATGGTACTGGAAAATATATAGTACACATCTTTCTCAAACTAGTCTCTTAATTAAAAACAAAACATATTACTCTATATAAACCTTATACACTTCAATAACAGTGCTTTATTCTGGCCCCATCTATGGCAGCTAAGATAAATCCATGGTGCGTTTTTTTTTGAGTTTTACAAAGAATGTAAAAGTAAGAAAATACTTACACTAATGTGAAAAGATTTCACATAAATCTAGATTTTTCTGGTGGCATTCTGTGAGTTACATGAATGTATTCCTGTGGTCTGTCCAATGTGAGACATGAACCATTGGTCACTATGGCTGTCCACAAATAAGTTGTTTTTCCAAAGAGGAGAAATAAGCTGATAATAAACAAAATAAGTAATACGTGTGCATTACTGCATGTAGTCCTGTCTATTCATTTGGAAGACATTGTTTTCTTTTTTTCCTCAATACTGTTTCTGATCATTATCTATTTCACTCTGTTTTATATAATGTAGGAAGATTAGTAATGAAGATAACTACTCTGTACACAAGGTAGACAAAGTCTTACCATTCAATCAATTGAAAAATCATTATGAGATTTTAGGATGAAACTATATTTGTGACAATTATAATCTAATATTCTCAGCATACACTATCTTACTGTTATGCTAAAGGTGCATAACTTCTAGATGACAATTTGCTACAGATTTCTCCTGCCATTTCTATTGCAACTTAACCTGTATGATTGACAACGTAGTAGTCTAAAATATACAGCCCTTGACCCAGCAAAATAATAACAGAAGGATAACATACTTTGCCATAAAAATGATGAAGCTATGGACTAAATTGTCTTTTTGGAAAAAAGTTAATGGAGAAATATCATGCATGACATTTGAAAAAGAAATATGTTTCTTCTAAATAATATTTCAAGGGCTGTTTGTGCAACAATAACAAGACTGACATTTGGTAGTTATCTCCAATATTAAATTTAATAAAATGTAAATACTGTATTTACTGAATTCAGTATATTGCATTATCTGATTAAGATGTTCTTCAGTTTTCATGCTTCAGGCTTGACATGTATTGCTCAATCAAGAATCCAGTTCAGAATCCTGTGGTTGTTGATGTTACTGGCATTATGCTCCACTGAGTTTTAGCTGACTGCTAGTGATTTTATAAATAAAAGCTCTCCAAGTTCTCTTGCCTTTTGCTGCATTACACAATTCTTGCAGGTGTATTTTTTGTGACTTTCAATATTCAGGCAAACCACCTCATGCACTGTCAACATCTCCTTCTCTTTCCATTTATCTTACACAGCATTATCATGTGTTCATCAGTCCTCATGATGTAGACATATGATCATTATTTTTGTTTCACTATCCTTGCTTCTATTGGACAATCTGCATTTATTTTCTTTAGCACTCAATAGTAGATTTTCTTGGTTGCCCAAGTAATATGAACTAGCCTTTTCCAGCACCATAGATGAAAGGAGTTATTTTTTCCCCACTCACTCTTGCACAAATTATACCTTTTGGATCCATACATCATAACTTGGAATACCAGTGAATTGACCATTCTAACTTGTCTTTGAAATGTCTTGATCTTTCATGAAACTACAAAACTTTTAACAAGTCAACAATTTTTATCATCTCATTGTTTATCTTACATTTTTCTAGTTTTCCAGTTGACATTTATTTATTTGGTTTATATAGCTACTCATCCTGAGTATATGACTCTAGGAGGCTTATAATCAAATAAATATAGATAAAATACACAATATAAAAATAAAACAGGTTTGGGGCTAGTCTACTTTCAGTTGGGAGAACAAAAGAAAAAGAAAAATTAGAAAGAAGCAACTTCCAATCTTTGCCCTCTTTCTCTAAAGTTACATTATAATCTTTCCAAAGCTTTCCTTTCTAATCTTCAATCTGAATATGATTCTCCTCTTTTTTTCCATCAAAACATCTATAAAGAGTTTCCCGTCACAAATAAATACTGATCTGTTGTTTTGTACTTAGAAGTTGATAATCTATTTTGGAAATAAACATAAAGCTTTTAAATATATTGTTACATAAGATGTGATTAGGTACAGATTTATCTTCCTTGTTTAAATAATGTGTTAGTCATATCCAATATAAAATAATTATCCAGGTCACTTTCTTGATTTATTATTTGTAATGCCCTTTTGACTTTTAAAGTAAGAATCCATTTCTTTTGTATGCCCAATGAAACACATTTTCCATGTCATTCTGATAGCCTGTCATTTGTAGATCCACTCTTAGTTCCAACTGTGTCTTGTCAAATAAAACTTGATCGTCTTCTGCCATTTTAGGAAAATTTCTTTTGAATACAGTCTATCCAGAGCAAATATACCTACTGACATTATTGATATTCATTTCTGCTTCATTTTTCAAAAGCATCCTTCAGTATTTCCAATGTTATAATATTTTACATAGTTCTATAGGTGTTATCAGGTTTATGTATTCTCCTTTAATTAAAACCTTTAATTCTCTCTAGTGTCCAATTTTTAAAATTGTTAATTTCTTTTATGCCTTATGAAGAAATTCAAAACGTCAACTTTCCCACAAAACTATTTATAATTAACTTCAAAATCTTATTTCAAATTTATATGGACCTTTAATCTGTTTATAACTCTCTAAAACAAAAATCTTAATTAGCTTTTTGCTAATTTTCTCTTTTTTTAGTTCTTAAGCTTGTACTTAAAATGTTCTTTCATTAAGGATTGAAAAGAGACTTTTAGTGTTTTCAAACATGATGATCCAAAGGTTTCTAATGGCTGAAAAATATTCATTAAGCAATATCCAAATGTGATTAGAAAACGAAATATGAGAGATTAATGTCCTTTTAAAGACACATTGCACAGTTTTAGTAAGATTGCTACTTGCTCATATTCAAAACTCACCAGAGACTGCTACCTTGGGTCTCCTCTCAAGGAGCAACTGTGAAGCACTTTTTGGTCTCCAATCCTCTCTTTGTCTGGAAAGATCTGAAGGGCTGATCGTCTCAGTGGCTCTTTGTTCTTCACCACATCATTCTCTTTGCTCTGGGGAAGCCATCTTCAGTCACCATTTCTTCCTTTGGAAGTCCACTTCTGGTAGTTTCCATAGAATTTGACAACCATTTACTCTTCAGTTTCTGTTTTAGTGCATATGCCGGTACAAATTTGGAGTTAAATGGCTATCCTTCTCACTGCCTGGGTTATATAGAGTTATAAAAATGTTGAGCTTGATTGAAAATGTCCCATTCTTATCTATTTTATTTCACTAACTCCTGGAATTTCTGTCCTAGTCCATGTCATTTCCATTTTAACAATATACAGTTTTCCTTTCATGTTCCCATGTTGAACACTTTTGATAATTGTCAGAGCTTTCTTTCAGTTCTGCTACAAAGCAACTGACTTTGATCCACTTACATTGTACTGTCTAGATCTACTGAATAATACTCTTTACTCTATCCCAGTAGAAAAATAGTTGCTTCCAGCCCTGCATCTTTTAGCAACATTGCATTATTTATTGTTGAGCCCTTTTATGAGTTTTCTTGGTATATATGAAGAAGAACCTTTAAACATTTTTCTTTCTTGCAGTGCCTCAAGTGATAGAGTTGCTGAACCTTGTCTGTGGCTGCATGGTCATAAACCTAATCTAATGTATTTTGTAATTCACCTTGACCCTGTGCCAGTATCAACTGCATCACTGCCAGCAGCCACGGAGATGGGGATGGACTTTTATGGCAGTCCATACTGTACCTGTCATAGCATTGCCTGTGGATTTCTGTGACATTTTATATAACTGCATTCTCCTCCACAGTTCACTGCATCCTGCTGACACTGCTGCTCTGGCTCTGTGACTGCTTATTTGTCAAGGTATATCTGGCTTATATCACAGCGAAGCTGCATGTCTTCAGGCTGTCTCACTGGCCACCACACGTGGATGCACTCCAGTTCTTTGAGTTAAGGCAGTGGTATTCCTCCTCTACCCCCTATCCACCCAAGGAAAGTTATTGTACAAACTATTTTAAAGTTCAGCTGCTATTCCTACTAACTTTTGTCTCTAATTCTACTCCAAGAAGAACATCTAGGACATTGGTGTTAGCATATAGAGGAAGGGGGGGGCTTTTATGTATCTGCCAGAGTCCAGAGCATTGCCCTTAGAAGCCACACAATGCCCTATCCTTTACAGCAGAGGTTTCCAACCTTTTGGGCACCAGGGACTGCTTCTGTGGAGAGAGGGTTTTTCGTGAACCAGAGGGGATGTGGTTTTGAATGCTGACTGCATCCTGCAGATTGGGCTTCACTTGTTTGCACAGACCAGTTTCTGGCATGCCGCGAACCAGTGCTAGTCCAAGGACCAGGGATTGGGGATCCCTACTTTACAGTCCTATTAAAGGCTTTTATGTTTTTAAATGACTCTTGAGTACATATACTATGTCAAAGAACTAATTTTAAGATAATAATATATGTGCTTTGTCACATTACATTGATTTAACAATAAGCTAATCATATTAGACTCTTCCCATTATCAAGTTGAAAAAGCAAAGGTAAAGGTTTTATAAAAATTGCTCTTTATATTTCTGTACAAGTTGCTCTTTATATTTCTTGGTTCTAATGTGTTTGAAACTCAAAGAGTTTTTTTTAAGCTTTTGGAGCATACTGAGTTCCCTTGGTGTTTCAATATGCTGTAAAATGGAAGCATGCAATGGCATCTTAAAAGTAGTTATTTTTGCAGCCAGTATGGCATAGTTATTTCTGTTTCCTTGGAAATGAAATTTGCAGCAGGCTGACATTTTCCATGGGCATAAACAGGCGCTTACGGGGCAAGTAAATAGCTATTCATATCTGGATCCTGCCATTCTTTCCTCCTGGAGTTCAAGAAGGTGTGAATAGATTTTCCAGCTACATGCTATGACATCATATCTTCAAACTATTGCAAAACTGCTTGGTTGTGCACTTTCATGGTAAGGCTATGTAGTTCTTTCTTTCTTTCTTTCTTTCTTTCTTTCTTTCTTTCTTTCTTTCTTTCTTTCTCTCTTTCTTTCTTTCTTTCTTTCTTTTTCTTTCTTTCTTTTTTCCTTCCTTCCTTCTTTCTTTCCTTCCTTCCTTCCTGTAATTATAAAAGAAGAGATTGTATTCAGCAAAAGGGCTGTGATTTTTTTAAAAAAAAAATGTTAGTAGTTTACAGAAGTACTGTATCTAGTCAAGGATAACCATGACCCAATATACCATTGAATAAATAAACTTTTTTTAATTAGCCTTTCAAATACACTGTTGGTAATGAATCCTTCCAGTTACATTCTTGAAAAAGAAATAGGATTGTAGAGGACTGCTGTGTAAACAAAGTGGTTGTTTAAAATAGAAGAAAAAGTCAAGATGTGATGATCCATTATAGCACGTATTTCCAAAGCCTTGGATAAAGAAAAAAGTGAAACTAGCACACTAAATGAAGCTGTGCAAAGACCATCCTGTCTAGCTGGTGTGATGTGGAACTGTGAAGCCTGGAAAACCTTCACACTTCACAGCACCCATGGGAAAAGTGCAACCCCATCCAAGGTCAGAGGTACAGTAAAATATCCCCAAATATGAGTGGCCCAAACATCAACAGCTACTAAAACTAAACTAGAGGTGGTTTCTCCCCACTAAAACTCACACACCTTCCAGGCAGCAGGACAGAACTTGGATGATCCAGGGCCAAGATATATAACTGGAAAATATCAGAGTACTGATGTTACTGAATCTCCAACTGGAGGATGAAATCACTCAGTACTTTTATGCACAGTAGATGTTGAAAAGGAAGTGAGAAAGAATGGAACCTTGAGGCATCTGAGGGAACAAAGGTTGCTCAAGGGGATGATGAAAAGAAGAGAGCCACTATAGAATGTATCTTCCAATTCCCAAACCCTAGTAGAATATCATGATTGATGGTATAAAATGCAGCTGAGAGATCAAGTTGCACAAGAATGGATCTGTCTACTCTATCCAAGTTGTACCTCAGGTTATCTACAAGGGCAACCAAAGCTATCTTTGTACTAATTCCCAGCCTAAAGCTATACTGGGTCTAGATAATCTATTTCTTCCAGGGTTTTCATCAACTGCAAACTATCAAAAGCTTCCGAGAAAGGCAAGTTTGGAGATTGGATGATAGTTGTTAAAAAAAAAGGAGTCCAAGATAATAGAATCTGGCAGCTCAGGCACTGATGCCACTGGACAGCTGGAAGAGTGGCATATCAGCAATAAATCCAATTGCACCTTATAAGCCCAGTTTCAGCCAGTACACCTCACATCCAGTAATGTGAAGAACAGAGATTCTGAAAGACTGTACCATTTATGGTTGACAACATCCACTCATCTGCTCTTCTCTGGGGTCTCAGATTGTGCAGAAATCAAAATGCAAATGAGAACATTTTTGAGAGGAGGAACCCTTTTCACTTAACCAAGCCTTGGTAAGACATGCCAGGTTGTCACCCTTGACCAAAATAAGATCATGGATGAGGGCTGTTTTGTTTACACACTGTCTTAACATTCAAAGCAACAGCTGAAGTCCAGGGCCACTGAGGATCTGATTGCTAGCTATTGTGGATGGAGGTTGAAGACCAGATAGAGGGAGCACTTTCAAACCATCAGCCTGGAATCCCAAAAAGTAGCCCACCTCCAGTTCCTGCCATATATCCTTCTACATGACACTGTTGGGATGGTCCTACCCACTTTCTTTCCTATGTCTAGCCCCACCTCCCAACCCATTCACTTCCCTGTGTCATGCAAATATATGAACAATACAAAATAACAAATGCTAAAGCTTCCCAGCTGTAACAAGAAGCCCGAGTTTTGTGGTTTTTGATTGGTACCAAGGTCAGTTGTTCTAAATGTGGGATGACCCCTCCCTCTAAAGGAAGGAATTGAGAAGCAACCTCTAGGACAGATTTGGGAGGTAGGGCAGGGGAAACCCAAAGAAAGAAATGACTTTGAACAAATGGTAAAATAATTGTTACTAAAAAAATGTCCAGTGGATAAATTCCTTCCAGCCTTCCTTTAGGACTGAATTGGCGTTTCAGTTTTATAGACTGCTGGAAACATGAAAGTCATGACTTTCCAGAAAATCTCTCATTACAACTTGTAAAGAAATTAGTGCAAAAACACCATTCTACACCCAGGATAATATCCCTGAAATTATTTTTTCTTTGGAATAATTTCTAAAGTAAGTTTGCTTCCATTGAGTTGAAGAAGAGCAGAAGAAAAATAATGGAAAATGATCTATGGTTAGTGGGTAATTTTAAAATAGAATGCAACTTTTAACAACAGCTTTACTTGCATCAATATTATTCCTAGTATGTTATGAAGTGTTGTGGAAATGTTACAGTTAAAATGACTATCCACATACAGAATTCTAAGCCTTAATTATTTCAATTAACTTTGTAAAGAAAAATCAGTTCAGCTGCATAATTGATTATGGTAAATAAATTAACTATACATTAATCTGGAGTGTTACAATGATTAATATTATGATGAAGCAATTATCAAGCATTCACATTAAATCAATGTTTAGAAGAAATGTGAACATTATCATTTACAAGATGAATCTATAGAAATGAAATAGGAGATCAATAACCTATTGCCTTGTCTGAAGGAGAACTATAATTTGTTATGTTTCCACACCATTACATCCATTGTCCAATATCCATTAAACTTGATGTGAAAGCTAAGTATTATAAAACAACTGTCACTTTACCATAAAAGTAAATAATAGTGTCTCTTCTCTTCTCTTCTCTTCTCTTCTCTTCTCTTCTCTTCTCTTCTCTTCTCTTCTCTTCTCTTCTCTCTAATCAGAGTTCTGATTTATGGAACACAGCTTCTAAAATTAATTCTGAAATCAAAGCACACACAAACATTAATTTCTTTTCTCAGTTTCTTTATATATTTTTCAACATTACATTTTTCTTTTTTATTGACATATATGAATGATCAACAGCTATGCAAATCCATCAATTTTCCTTTGTAACAAAAGGAAATGTTATTTGGCCATAGTTGCTTACAAGAATAACAAAAACTCAGAATCAGAATTTATATCAATAATTTAGTGCAAAGGAAATATGAAAAAAGAATCCAGACAGAAAATTCTATGAAAGATATTTACCACTACTAGAGGTTAAAATCTTTCAAGGTAAAAGATATCTTTAAAACTGGTCCAAAAGCTAAAATGTTGTCTGGAATACTTTGAAACAGACAAAGTGGAAAAAAGTTGGTCATCTTGAGTAAGTTCATGTACTTTATATAGCACAGCATTCCACTGGGGTTTATATAATATATCTCATTGTGGCTTCTTAGGTAGAAACGACACAGTAAATCAGTCTGAGGAAGCATGGAATCATTTCTGTATGACAGCTTTAAATATATAAACTCAGGAAAGCAAAGACTAAATAATAGTAAGTGAATTCAGGGGATGTCACATGCAGGCCATGCCCATCCCAGCTCTGCAAAGGCAAAAAATGTCACAATACCTCATGATATGTTACGTGACGTGATCAAGTTTGACACCCATGATCTATACAATCCTCTTATGTTAAAAAGTAGTAATAACCATTAACTTGTGAAAACTAAAAATAAAAAATGTTACATTTACTATTGTAATACTCATTCCTACTTACAGATTACATTAGCTTTGGAAGAAACAGTCTGGCTATATATACACAGTGCTTTTTTTGTAAGCAAAAAGGTGCCAGAACTCACATCTTGTTAATCTTTTATTTACCTTTCACACGTAGTCAATCACTGTACACACACCCACACGTGTCAGTTGTGTAACAAAACATAATGGTCGTCGCCTGCAGTAAGCACTCAGTGCGCGACCACATGACCAATCACAAGCCGAGCAGTGCCTCAAGCTGAGCAGCTGGACAAAGTACGTATGCATTGGACTTGACACACAAGCAGCCCACATGCACCATTTTAATGATTTTGCCTGCTACACTTGGTGATTCAAGTCCATGTGAACCAAACATCAAATTTTCAAAAGTTACTTTTAAAACTTAGAAAATCTGTGCAAAAAAGATGCCAGATCTCCGTTCCGGTGAGTTCTATGTCAAAAAAAAGCACTATATATACATGCATGCATACACATAGACACATGAAATAATACAAATAACATGACAGACAGACAGACAGACAGACAGACAGACAGACAGATAGATAGATAGAAAGGCAAGTAGGCAGGCGGGCGGGCAGGCAGGCAGGCTGACTGACTGACTATATGCCATCAGGTTATTTTTGCACTCTTAATGATCACATACATATTCTCTTGACTGAAAGAATAAAGTGCAATCTAAATAGAGAAATGAAATTCTACCAGATTATTTAATTATTATTTTTTTCCCTTTTTCCTATATAGATTTGCCTATGTTTGGTACAGCTAATTAACTCACTGCCAATTAGCTACCTGTAAAATACTTCCACCTGAAAATTCCATTTTAAATCTGACTTTGGAAGAGTCTCTTTCTTTGATCCGGTCACACCTCCCTGTTCATTTTCTCCTGGGAGAGTTTCCTCCTGCCTACATGAACAGGAACACATGATAGTCAGCAAAGTCCCTCCGAAGAGATTTGTGTATTTCTTGTCTAGAAAGTAGCTAGCAATTTTGTGAATTACAGGTGGCATCACAGCAGTGTTAACTGCAGATATTGCCCCTATGCGTATGTTGACAAAATATACTTATAGTGCAATGTTTCAAATAACAATAATCTAATTCTAAATAAACATATATATTTATTTTTTATTTATTTTATTAGACTTATATACCACCCTTCTCCCGTAGGACTCAGGGCGGTTCACAAGGTTTTTTAAAAACAATACAAGAAGTTACAAAAAATTAAAAACAATTAAAATAATTTCACTAACCTTGAACTAAAAACCCCAATTACAATTAAAATACTATTAAAACCCCAGTTAATACTCTCAGTCCAGGCCAGAAAGCTCGAAGAGCCAGGTCTTCGGGTCCCGGCGGAATGAGCGAAGGTCAGGGGCAGTCATAAGCTCTACAGGCAGCTGGTTCCAAAGGGCCGGCGCACCCACAGAGAAGGCCCTCCCCCTGGGTATTGTCCGCCGGCAATCTGAATGCTATATCCAAGGTGGTATTTATGAATGCTTGATTAGTTATCTGTATTACAGACACAGGAATGCTTATTTAGCAAACTGCACTTGCATATATAATGGCATGACAAGACTGAATATGTAGAGGTAAAAGTAGAGTTAGAACGTTAATTAATTGATAATTACAAAAATAATGTTAATGAATAATGACTTTCTTTCAGTTTATATTAACAAACACTAAGAAATGAACATTTCTGAATTTCTTGAGGTATTCTTATAAATAAAATGTATAACAAGCAGACATATAATTACTCATATATTTAAATGTAAGGCTGAATTATAAGCAATGTTATACTGGATTATAATGTAGTGGGATTAGTATGAATTCAGACATAGCCGTGGTGTTTTTGTTTTGTGAGATTTGTGTGGTTTCTATAGTGAACAGTAAAAATTTAATTTAAACAATACAATTGACATAGAGTAAGTAAATCAATATCACATAAACTATATTTAACTATTACATAGAAGTAAACTCAATTAGATATGCAGATGATACCACTCTAATGGCAGAAATTGAAGAGGAACTAAAGAGCCTCTTGTTGCGGGTGAAGAAGGAGAGTGCAAAAGTTGGCTTGAAACTTAACATTAAAAAAACCAAGATCATGGCATCTGGCCCTCTCAGTTCCTGACAAATAGATGGGGAAGAAATGGGGGTAGTGACAGATTTTATTTTCCTGGGCTCCAAGATCACTGCAGATGGGGAAATTAAATCACTGCAGCCAAGAAATTAAAAGAAGCTTGCTCCTGGGGAGGAAAGCTATGGCAAATCTAGACAGCACACTAAAAAGCAGAGACATCACCCTGCCAACAACAGTGCGTATAGTCAAGGCTATGGTCTTCCCAGTTGCAATGTATTGCTGTGAAAGTTGCACCATAAGAAAGGCCAAAGAAAGGCTGAGCGCCAAAGAATTGAGAGCAATCTGAGTCCAGAATGGAGATTGAGGCCTTTGAACTATGGTGCTGGAGAAGATTCCTGCAAGTCCCTTGGACTGCAAGGTGATCAAACCAGTCAGTCCTGGAGGAGATCAACCCTGACTGCTCTTTAGAAGGCCAGATCCTGAAGCTGAAACTCAAATACTTTGGCCACCTAATGAGAAGGAAGGACTCACTGGAGAAAAGCTTAATTCTGGGAAAGGTTGAGGGCAAGAGAAGAAGGGGACGACAGAGAATGAGGTGGCTGGATGGAGTCACTGAAGCAGTAGGCGTGAGCCTAAATGGACTCCAGATGTTAGAGGACAGGAAGGCCTGGTGGAACATTTGTCCATGGGGTCACAATGGGTTGGACACAACTTCGCAACTAACAACAACAACAAAACTCAATTATGACATTTTATATTTTCATTCAGAATTATAGAGATGAAAAGAATACTGATGAATCCCTACCAAGGATTATTGACCTGACATGGATTTCAGTGGAAATTTGAGATTCAAAAACAGCACTATTTAATCTCCTTATAAGATCAGAGATTAGTAATATAATAACTAGAGTCCAAGTGATTTGACATTCAAGACATATCACCCTCGTATATACTCTTTAATAGGAACATTTCAAAGCATCTGAAGCTTCCTTATTTATGTCACCATGGTGTATGTATGTCTCTCTCTGTGTGTGTATGTGTGTGTGGGGGGGTAATAACAGTAAAACCTGAAAGGTGCTCTAATGTTAAAGAGTTTCAGCTGGAAATCTTAAGGATTTTACCAGAATTTTTTTTTTCTTTTAAAATGTTCCCTTGTATTTCTTTTAGGACAAAGAAAGCAGGGCTGAAGAAAGGATAACCTAAACGCCTTCAAGCTGTATGAAAAAAGAAGTTGGCTGTATAAATTCAGAGTTATACTTTCACTTGTATCCAAACTTCCAAACAATTGTTATAATACATAGGTTTTTTAAAATTAAAAAAATAACAATGACGACCAACTACTACCTTATTTATTCTAGGGTGTCAGAGACATGTGTTTTGTTGCCTATAGTCACTGAATTTTCTGATGTGAAAACAGCAGAGCTAGTTGGAAAGCTTGGCCCTCTTAGAAAGGGTTGTATCATGGTGAATTCTGAGGCTGCCCAGAAAACAGTGGCAGACTTAGGTTTCTTTAGGCATCTCTTTGAAGAATTAAAACTCTCTTGGGTGAGCTTGTAATTTTTATATTTTTATTATTTGGTTTTCTGTGGCACTATTAGGCTTTATATAATTATGGAACATTGGATCCTTTTGGAAAGTATCACTTTCTACTCATAGGGATTGATTGTGTCATGGTAGCTTGTTGGCAAAATTCTGGGTTTGTTAATTACCTAGAAGAAGCAAAATAAGCAGGATATTCCAATGAAATACAATGCTACAGAGAAAGGCAAACCACACACAAAAAGTAGCAAAAAAATGATGCATTTGAATTAACTACATCACTCCTATTTTTGTTAAATTCTTGGGACCATACTTATAAACATTTGCCTGGCACTGATTAACACATTGTCAAGGGCTTAAACTGACCCCAAACATGCAAAAATTAAATGAATCCATACTGAAAATTCTGAGAGTTGAGCTCCAAGGTGAATTAGCAAAGACAACACAAAAATATGACATTCCATTAGCACAAGAGAGAGCAAAATTAAGGTTTATGTCTGGCTACATTCCAAAAATTGAGAAATTAAAAATAATGTTAGGTTTGCTACCTTAAGAGAGTTCTGAATTGGCAACTCTCACTGACCAGCTGTTCGTTGTGTCAGTGTTAGAGCCCATCATACCATTTAACCCCTGTCTCCAAGGTCTACATATGACAACTGGCAGTTAAGCCATCAAATCTCCAGAGTACTTTGGAAACTTTTGACACGCCCAATTCGATTTACTACTTCAAACCATGTCTTGTGTATCTGCTTCAAAAGAGTGATTCAAGTGATGCTTTAGCTTTAAGCAGTTTTACAAATATATATTTGTTATTATTGAAATAGAATTATCAGCACACTATAATTAGGGCACTTCTGTATGGACAGTTTAATACTGAAGTATATTAAATATATGGAATCCTTCCATAACTGCTATGAGATATATATTTCATTTAAAAGCCAGGCATCTAGTGGTATTTTCATAATAACACCATAGATTCATTCTTCTTAAGTAATCCAGAATATTCCATCACCATTCTTAATTGTCTCTTGCCATTAAGAAGTGATCAAAGAAGAGCATCCAACAAATTAAGAAGTGATATGACCATGATAAAGAATTGATGTTAATATTTTCTATATTTAGATGACATGTATGGAGGTCATCAAAGACTAAAACTCCAAAACCAGCCCTAGGATGAGATCTAAGAGTTAATAGAGTACCATTACTGGAAAGTTAGTTGATCACTACCACCAGCAGCTCTAATCTTTCAGAACAATTCTACATACATACACTTTCATCTAATCACATCATCCCTGCTCTTGGAGATATGGCTACTATAATAGTCACCAGATTTGTAATGGAACCAAGTCTCCATTGCCACTGAGCCAAATCCCAGTAATATATGCTACTGATAATATGCTAATTATATATGTGTTTGTGTGGCTAGGAGAACAGTGGATGCATGACAGATGCATGAGGCAGATAGATCTGTCACCAGATCTGTCACCAGAGCTGGGAACATAATGTTTCTGCTCCATTGCTATATTTAAAAAAGCACATTCTTGCATAGTTCATAGATCTAGCCACCAGTCTTGCTTAAAATAAGGGCCATAATTAATTCAATATTCATGTGTCTACTTTTCTTTTTCTTTTGTTTTTTTGATATAATAATCTCTTTGTGTCCAATAAATATTTCACAGTGAATTACGGTATCTGAAGTGGATAGAATAATTCCCTTAACAAACCTAGTCCTTTGTAAACTTAGATTTTCTCCAAGGATTTGATTGTACATTTATCCTAGCCCTTCTCCAGTTTATTTCTCAGATTTGTTTACATTGTTAAGTGGTTAATTACTGATTGACATAGACTGGAAATGAAGGGGAAAAACCCTTAAGATAATTAGAAGCCCTCACTCAATTTTGTTATTATCTTGGGATATCTAACAATATAAATGAAGGCATGGTCATTAACTTGGGCATATGGAGTTTTTTCAAACAGTTACTCAAAAGTGTCTGAAAAATTAATAAAGAATGTTCATTTCAGCATTCTGAGATTGGTACCCAAGTGATGCCAATAAGAGTGGCAAGTTTTAAAGGCATAGAAAATATTTTTGCAAACAAAAGTTACAAGAATTAAATGGACTGTGGGATGGTTAATATGCTCTGATTTGGTAATATGTCTGATTATAATAACATAATGTATATTAAGGATTTTAATTGATTGATTGATTATGTTTTCAACACTTAGGAACTACATACAGTTTCTCCATGGTAATCTATCCCTAACCTGTTCTTTGAAGTCTCCTAACACTGCACTCATCACCATAACTCAGTCCATTTATCTCATTGCTGATCATCATTGTTTCTTTCATTCCACCTTTCCCAGCAATAGAGGCTTTTCATAATGTGAACCTGGTTGTGATGTACATGCATGTGTGTACACACACACGCGCAGGCATGTATGCGGTCTGATCAATGCACCTTAGGTTTTTGCTATATTGCAGTTCTATTATGATGATTTTTTTTGCCCTGCAGCTCCATCCTAGGAGCGTTAAGCAGGGCTCAAGTTGCTACTGTGATCCATTGTGTATTCGAATTTAAAGAGTTAAATGGGAGACTAGAATAGCTATTTCGAGCTTCTTTGCTCTCATCAGCTAGCCATACCCTTTGTGGGATTCGAACCTGGGCAGCCTGCATACTAGGCAGTTGTATTAACCTTTTGGCCACTGGCTCTCCTCCCCTTTTTGTCAGTCAGGGAATATATGTGTAAGTTTTTGTCTCCCATTTAACTCTTTAACTCTTTTCCTTAACCCAGAAACTCAGTATTCATCAATGTGAAATCTGCTATTATTTCATTTGTGAATCAATTTTAGCTACTGCTTTAAATACAATGGACCCAATGATTCCCTACAATCAGAAGAGATGATGCTTTAGTGAATGGAAGTAGTTTTTTCCTTTTCTTCAAGATGTTCCTAGTTGCCAGTGTAAAATGAGGCACATAGATAAAATCATTCTTATGCTCATTATTCATAATATATGAAGGAAAAATTCAATGTAAATAAATCTGCTTTTCACGTTCCTTGTCCAAATGGCAAATTTAATAAGGAAATATGAAGTTCATTGTAGTGGAATTTCATTTAAAAATTGAATTGAATGAAGTTTAAAAATTCATTTCAGGACATGAATGAAATTTCTGTTCACAAAATGTCCTATTAAGACCAGTGGGAATTATAGGTAAAATGATATTGTATTAAACATTTCAGAAACATACCAGATAATGTTTCTTATTTATTAATCCCAATAACTCCAGAAAAAAGTTATGCTTATGAAAATAAGTGCTTGGCTGTTCAGCCCAAAATCTTTATTTTCATCACTGTTAGTTACTTTCTGGCCTGCTAAGTTTTCCTTTATCAAAAAGTTTTATATGACCAAACTTTAAAGAAGAAAAACTACCCAAGTGAACAGAAAGTAATTTTCTCTCATTTCTCAAGTTTGGAAAACCTTAATGTTTTTTTTTTAAAAAGCAATACATTCAGAATATATTCTAGCCAGGACTTGGGTGAATTATTCATTTTACACACAGAGAGAGAGAAAAAAAAAAGAGAGAGAGAGAGAGAAATATTGGAAATATTGTCAGATTTAACAATAAGCATAAAAATATTACTCCAGGTATAACTTCTATATTGTTTTGATTACCATCTGAGTCCAGTAAGGTATCTAAATGTAATATAACAACAAATCTTATGATTTATTATTTGATATCTACATATATTAGTAGCAGTGTATCTGTATCCTAATGATCATCCTAATGATCACCCTATTTAATGTGCAGTTCTTAATTTTCAAATTTTAAATTAGGAAAAGTGAAATCATCTTGTCACTCAGAAATGATTTTCCTTATTTCAGAATGATCATGGTGTTACTTATGCTTGCCTGGCTGAATACACAGTGAGGCTCAAATATTATTACATTCATGTCATCACTTAATAAGCATCTAAAATAACTTCTCAAATGTTTAGGAAGTATTTTAACACTTTTTCTAGCATTTCTGGAATTTGTATCATAGGATAGATCATTCCTTCTTCATTATCACTGTGGTCTCTAACTTTGTCTCTTCACATGTATAGCTCCAAATCCTTTCAGCAAGTAACAAAAGTGAAAAAATAATTAGAATTAGAATAAATTTTCTTATAAGTACTTAATTTTATTTTAAAACAATACTTTTCTTTTGCAGAAATTGGGGTTCTTTTGCAAAATAAGAACAAAAAGCAATTTTGTTAACTGAATTTTTTTTCCAAATTTATTATCAAAAGTGTTAAAAACAGAACAATTCTATGTGTATAATAAATATAACTTGCAAATATTTGTTGTATAAAGATGAACTCTAGCATATTTGTTTCTCTCTGTGTGTGTTTGTGTGTGATGGTCTAGCAACTATTCTTCTGACATGACTCAGCAAATGGAGTGAGGGAAAGGAAGAAGAAGCTCAGTTCTGGCCTTGAATGGGGGCTGTGCTCTCAGAAGGATTGTGGGGAAATGTAGAGATAACACTTCCATTGTCTCCTGCTTGGTATATAGGGATTGGGGATTAGACTCCTAGAGGGTTACCCACCTCCACAGTTGTTGGGAAACATGCTGTCAGTCTGACCCAAATTTTTAGAGGAAGAAGAAAAAGGGGAAAAAAAGAGAAAAGGAAAGGAGAAAGGGGACAAAGAGGAAAAATATATAAAAAGGTCTGTGTCTCTTTAAGTAACACCAGCTGCCTGCAATTAGTGTAGGTTCGCATCCCACCAGGCTCAAGGTTGACTCAGCCTTCCATCCTTCCGAGGTAGGTAAAATGAGGACCCAGATTGTTGGGGGCAATTAAACTGACTTTGTAATAATGCCGCTTGGGTGGGTGTGAAAGCCCTAATAAGCAGGCATATACATAGAATGAAGGCTACTGCTAAGCTTGTAAGCCGCCCTGAGTCTTCGGAGAAGGGCGGGATATAAATGGAATTAAAAATAAAAAAAATGGAATGCCTGGAGAGAAAAGTTGAAGACTGAAGTAATGTGAGTGCACAGAACAGTTGTCAGTTCTCAGGTTGGAGAGGGAGAAGATCCATGGGTAGTTTCCCTTGCAGAAGGGAAAACCCAGAAAGATCTCCATCTTCACCACAGCCTTAAGACAAGAAAGAAGAAGTCATTGGTGAAGGCCTGGTCTCTGGGGAAAGACTGAGCAGAAGATTCTGAGAGAGGATCTGCCCCCAATGGAGAAGCAGTAGGTGTCCGGCTGAGAAAATCCAGGAGAACGTAAAGCCATGCTGAGTACACTATAGTAAAATCAGCCCATTCCTTTCTTTTCACTTTCTTTAGATAAGTCCAAAAACAGGGGGAGGAAATAGAGTGAAAGTCATAGGAAAGTAGGAGAGCTAGTGGAAATAGTCTCTACCCCATATAAATTGCTAGTTGTAAAATGAATAACATACTCAATAATTAGAAAAAAATATTGAATATGAAAACTATGTGTAGCAAGACTCATCTTTATATTCCTCTTGCAGTGGTAGAACTTAAGGGCATCAACTGAAATTAAATTTAGGGGAAATCAGGACTAACAGAAGGAAATACATTTTCATGAAGTAAATTATGGTTTTCACAGTGGAAAGTTGTTTCTCCACTGAGGCACAGTGTGATGAAGGGGCCAATAAATGATCCAAAGAGAGACTGGATTCGTTTGAACCATCTGGGACAACCTCCAGGCCAGAAGAAAGACTAAGGTGTCAGATGTCCTTGCCACACCCCTGGCTCCAACAAGAAACAAGCTGTTGAGTTCACAGGTGGTTGGTTTAATCACAGAATGTTCTGACATGCGTTTAGTCACAGAAACAGCAAATGAAGTTAGCGCTGGGAGCAATTGCCTCCCAGCGCTCTACATATGCATCTCCCAACTGGCCCCACCCCCACCCACCTAACCAGCATCCGGTATGCACACTGATAAGAGCAGGTAGGCAAGGATGTGCTGCAAGTTTCCAGCTCCCTGTTGCTTCCCTGTGCCGATCAGCTGTTCGGTGGGATGGCTGTGGAGCTGACTCCCATGTAGCCATGCTCTGCCCGGTTCCCCTTCGACGGTTCAGGTAACAGGGAGGGAAGGGCTGTCACTGCCATTTTTGTCACTGGCCTCCTCCGCTGCATCTGGACAACCCCAGCTGCTGTCCTTGTCCCCCTCCCCCCTCCCATTAGTGTCGAGCCCACCGAGGCTTGACATAAGGAGCCATGAGGAAAAAGTAACAAGAACTTTTAATGAGAATTGTTTTGATTAAGGATATGCTGTCCTTTTTAAATGTGATATGTGAAGGAGAAGGACTCCAGAAGCCCAATACAGGACATTGAAACACTCCTGTACACCATTGAGTTTGATAGGTTCGTGCTTTTTAAAGTGACTATTGCTTCCTTGCTCATGTGCCTGAATGGTGTTGCTAATGATATAAACAAACCATGTAAAGGAAGCAAATTGAACCTTAGGCACTTTCTGCCAGGGAAAGATTTGATAGCAGATTTGATTAAAATTCCGTAAGAATTAAAAGGGATTTGCGGGGAATAAGCTTTTCAATTCAGACCAGCTTCTCAGCAACAGTTTCTTTTCTATGCTGCAACAGAAAATACATAAGTGTTCAGTGTATTGCCACTGTAGACCAAAATGTGTGTCAGTATTTCTCTGGTGACCACCTCAATCTGTGTATCACTTTTGTTTAGGGAAAAAAAATAGTGAATGGGAAATTAACATGCTAAAACAAAATCCATACACAAGCATAATCTATAGGCTTCAGGTCCAAATAGACTGTGGAATGAAAAACTGAAAACTGTTAATAGTTTTCCTTCCTTATACTTTTGTGTCTTCTGTAAAAACACAGAGAGATAGGACACTAAAGGCCAGGTTTTTGAGTGCTGATAGAAGAGAAAAGAGGGTTGTGTTGGAGAACTGAAGGAAAAGATAGTCATGAGTGGAAGAGGCAGGTCTCTTCTTTAGTGCAGTGGACTCCGATTCAGACATAACTGGGATGAGAAACAGGCTCTCAAGCTTTCCAGGAATTAAACAGTATCAATTGAAACCTATATTTTATTTTCACTTGACCAGAAAAAGGAGTAAATTGGCCTGGGAAGTCAGGAGCGGTGAAGTTTCATTTGTAAATAACCACAGACACAGTAGGGGCTATTTGTGAAAGCAACCATAACTTTTTCCCATAACTGAAAAAAAGTCTCTTGTTTCCAAAAGACTAAGAACTTCAGTTCTATACCTTGCTGATTTAGATCACACAATAATCTGTGGTTGAGAAAAAAACAAACAAAAAGAGAAAATGTAAACCAAAGTTCACTGCAACTCATTTTATCCACTAAACTAGTATTCTCTGCTCTAATGCTCTTGAATTTTATCTCCCAGATTATCCCAATTAACATGGACATTGCTGAAGCCTGTGAAAAATATCAATTTAATTTAATTTAATTTAGCATGACTTTCAAACATAGCCAATTATTTCCTTAATTCTCTTTAGCTGGTCTTGCTTGCCGTACATACAGCACAGTCATACACTATATTGAGTTTTAAGAGTCATGGAGAGTGTTAGAATCAGTATTTGCTACAAAAAACAAAGTAACAGATTAATCAATAACAAACTATCAATCTTCAGGAACATTTGAAAAAACAGCACACATTACCCTAAGCATAAAACTGAAATAAATCATTGAGTAAATCATGTGGCAAATGCTCAAAGTGTAGCTTTGAAAAGGACAATGCATTTTAGAAAATAGTATTTCAGTTCACATTTGCTAAGGGATAAATGGTTCATCTGTTGGCTGCTTAGTGCGGAGAAATGCAAAACAGTCATTAAGCCAGCTGATCAGAGTGTTCAGCTATAGATTCTCTCTTTATAACATTTTCAACAGTTACTTAAATGGAATAAATTACATATAAAGAGAGAGTGAAGCTAATTTTAATACACACGCACACACCAGTAAGAGCTTTGCAGCAAATACATCCAAAATCACAGAACACACAAATTCTCAAATTCCCCAATTCAACAGCAAAAATTCTTCAAGTATATGATGGTTGTCATTGTAATCATAAGATGATGGCCCATATCTGTTGATCATTTATTTGTTCATTTGCACATTTGTTTATTACTGTCAGTCAGGATATGAGTGGATTTTTCTTTCTTTCTTTTTTTAAAAAGCTAGGTTTACAGTTGTATTACAGATCTGAATTTTGATTAGTTCAGTCATTACTAAAAATGAGTTTATTCAGAATTAGTCAATGCAAGGAACATGATGGCTCATGTTAGGACACTGGGTTGGAGGTTAGTAAGTCCGTGTTTGAGATCTGAGTGCTGCTATATGGTGGAGTAAGCTCCAGTCATTCACTCCAGCTCCTTGACAGGAACATGAAGAAGAGCCCCACAGGTGTTCCCTGGGCCACAATGATGGTTTCAGCTGATCCTTTCAACCCAGGAGTGCTTAATCGGTGCCTATGACATGAACAGGATAGGGAAGTCAAAATAGATTATTTTGTTAGTAAGATTGCAATACAATAATAAATAACATAGCAGTAAATTCTAAATCATGAAATTGGTTGGTATTCTGCAAGTCAATATATTACACTGTGTGGGGCAGAGGGAGGAAGTTTAAAAATGTGTATTATGGAAAAGTGGCTGAATTTTTAAAATAACTAAAAATAGTAAAACAATTTTCTATTTACATCCTTTGTGCAGCTAAAATTGTTACTTATGTAGTAATAATAACATTCTATAGAAGCAAGAGTGAAGTATCAGCAGATTTAAGATTTTCAGTGATAATAGAAGTATATGTGCATCTGAGGTAATGTCTGTTCAACAAAAGCAAATAATAAAAAGAGTTTAATGGGAATTGTGCCATTAAAAGCCAGAGAAGGGGAATAAACAAAAAATGTGAAAAATAAACAAATACATTATCTGTTTCAGGCTCTGCCTACCATTACTTATAACAGGGCTGGGTGAATTCCATTATTTGAGAGATGCATGAAGTTTTAATTGGCATAATAAAGGCTACTTCCAAAAAGTAAGAGGGTCCAGGATGACAGAGATTTAAAATCATGAGATTTTAAACTGATGAAATGGGTGGATTATCAAATATTTGGCTCTTTGAAGGCCACGAAAGGAATGGTGCAGGTTTTTCAACCTTAAGCTTATACCTTCATGTATTTGGTGAGGTATGAACAAGCTGGGAACACCCCAAGATTTGTATCATAATAGATCTAAGCAGTGGCCAAAGAATGTTAAGAGAGGGAAAAAACTAAAATTTATTAGCAGGGTGAAATGAAATAATATTTTTGAAGATATGGCAAAACTGTGAACAAAAACCATTCAGAATATAAAAATGGTTAAAATTGGTTCTTTATGTATTCCAATCAGAACTGACTTGAGCCTTGCTTGTAAAACCAAAGTGGACATCAAAGAAGATCAGTGGATGACCTTTGCATTTATAATGCAAATCTTTAATTTAAAAAAGTCACCCCAACCCTCCCATCCCCGACCCCAAAAGTAGTATATTGTAGAATGAACTGCATTTATGTTTACCTTGGCCTTTGACTAATCTTCTAAATGGGAAGTTACTGAAAGCTTTCAGGTGGTTAAACCCTTTGGACTGAAATCTTGGCTGGCTGATAATCATAAGATCCCTGAAAAAAAGAACTTTTACAAAACACTGTTTTCAGTGGTGCTTTGATAATTGGAATTTATTGGATTACAAAAACCATATATCAAGATAAGAACTACACAAAATTTGGTTGTTTGGATTTTAAGATGGGCTGATTTGATAAAGCTAATTAAAGAGACTATGGCACTGGTGAAAGACTACCTAGAGTAGAGAGACAAAATGGATGTTATATATTTATCTAAAAATGACAGAAAACCACACCTAACACCTGCTTCTGAAGACCCCAGTGTAGAACATCAGAGATCTGCAGGAATAATGACTCAAGACAAAGCAAATAGATTCCAGAAGAAAATATATGCAATCCTGTGACAGATTCAAATGACAATTCAAATCATGATGAAATTAAAAACAACTTTGATAACATAAATGAACATATCTCTAACATAAACACAATTAAACAATGCTCAAAAAATAACGATAAAGAATGAACAAAACAGACAATTTAACACAAATCAGAGGAAAATGACTTAAATATGAAAGCTACAAATGAAGAGAATTACAACTTAATACAAACAAAAGAAAATTCACAAAATTTTGCTACAACAAAAGAAATAAAAAAGATGTTTTATCTTCCAGGACTTCAAAACAAACTTGAGGACAAAAAAGAAGATTTAATAAAATGGATTAAAGAGCTGTCAGCAGAATCATTAAAGTGTGGGAGACAAAAAATGAATATTCTACTCAATTTGTCATTTTTATCCACAATAATATCTATAAAAATACAACCTGGCAAGCTAAACCTACTGATTTGGAAAGTGACCTGGCAAAAGAAGAAGATTAGAACTAGACTTAAGATATGTGATTCAATGTACCAGATGGAATACTATATGACTAAATACCTGTTTGAATATGATTAAAAATATAAAATTTGGATATAAAGAGGTCCTATAGTAAGATTGCTAGATGGTGTATTATATGATTAAATATTTGTTTGAACGCAGTCAAATGAATAGATAAAGCTTGGACATAAAGGGGCCCAATACTAAGATGGATAAGATATATAAGTAGTATAATATTTTTATAATATATCAAATGTAAAAATATTGAGATGATGTATTTGAATGAAAAGTTTGGATATTCAAAGGCAATGAATTTTGAGAAAATTATGATTGATAAGAGTGGTTTCAGTACTGAGGGAAAATAAAGCTTAAATAAGAATCTGGAAACAGGACATATAATGACTTAATAAGATGACTTCTATAAATACAATTGAAACTCAAGCTGATTAGAAAAAATGTTATGTGTTGATGTTATTGTTATATGTTTAAATACTAGAAAAAATGTTTATACTCAACTCTGTATGTATTGAAAGTATTAAAAATTATATTTCTTTAATGTAAACAAAAGGAGAATATTGCTGGAAGAAGAGAGAATCAAGGAAATATGTTAGCAACTAACATATTGATCAACTATAGAAATTAATTATTATTGATTGTTTTTAAATATATGAACCCATACAACACATTGTTCACTTAAAAACTAAAAATTGTTATTGTAAAAAAGTAATAAAATACTTTAAAAAAGAAAAAGGAAAAAAAATAAAACCCAGTAGGTCACAGTTTAATATTTCATAATCCCAAGGCATTCTTATGATGAGCAAATCATGAAGTTTATTCGTTCACTGAATTATCTCTGTTCTGATGAATCATCACACTTATGCTGTTCTCTAGCATAGTTCCTGTAAGATACTGTCTTACAGGAGGACAGTATCGTACAGGAACTATAGAAAAGTAAAATGCTGTTAATGCTTCACTCCAATAATGTATTAATTCCTTATGGCAATTTTGCTTCAGAAGGACAAATCAGAAGCTAAAGTTCATTGGCAGTGAATGCATCTAAGTAAGGGAGGGACGGAGAGAGGGAGGGAGGGAGAGGAGGAAGGAAGGAAGGAAGGAAGGAAGGAAGGAAGGAAGGAAGGAAGGAAGGAAGGAAGGAAGGAAGGAAGATGGGAAGTGAACAAGAAGTTGAAGTCATTCTTGCTCCCATGAAATTTTGCTTGCCCATGATTATTCTTTGGTAAGGAAATGTCCTGGAAATGATGATCCAATGGGTCACACTTTGTTTAATTGGTTTCTTAACATTATAAGAATATGATGCCTTGGAAGATAACCAGGATCTGTTAGATTTTCTATCTTCTTTTCTCCAAAGGTGAACAGGGGAAAGAAACATTATTGATTTTATGACTTTGCAAGACATTGCTTAAGGAAAAAAAATGCCATCTATTATAGGCCAGGACTGAAACTGGAAAAGATAAATTTCCTTTTCTTTTTTTTTAGGTAAAGCATCAAAAGCAAAAACCAATAAAAACACTTCATCATGCCAGATGAAGATTTTTTTTTTACTTTTCCTGGAAAAAAATAGGAGCATTCTCTTTAGGTCCCTTCTTGTTTCAAATGTTCTATTATCATCCAGGTTCCGAAGAAACCCTCCATCAAGGAGCTGAATGACTACAGATCCATTGTTCTGACATCTGTAGTTATATCAACATTTGAGAGGTTAGTGTTGGTCCACCTGAAAATCATCATAGATACTCTGTTAGTTCCTTTGCAGTTTGCCTACCAAGCAAATAGATTGGCAGATGATGCTGTCAATATGATACTGCACTATATCTTGTAACAACTTGAATCCCCAGGGACCTACGCATACTTTCTTTTAGCTGGGCATTCAATACCATCATTCCAGAAATTCTTCACTCTAAACTGATTCAGCTATCTGTGCCTGTCCATACTTGTAGGTGTATTATTAGCTTTTGACAGATAAGAAGCAACAAGTGAAGCTAGGGAAAATCACACTGAGTACCCAGATAATTATTTTTAATTTATTTTATTTATTTATTTTAATTCCATTTATATCCCGCCCTTCTCTGAAGACTCAGGGCGGCTTACAAGCTTAGCAGTAGCCTTCATTCTATGTATATGCCTGCTTATTAGGGCTTTCACACAAACCCCAAGCGGCATTATTACAAAGTCAGCTTATTGCCCCCAACAATCTGGGTCCTCATTTTTCACAGGTGCCCCTTGGAACTGTGTGCTCTCTCCATTGTTTTTCTCTCTCTACACCATTGACTGCATCAGGAAGAAAGCTAGAGTAAGACTAAAGAAAATAGAGGCTTTGATCCATTAGATGGGATATTATATTATTAACTACATGTTTGAATATTGTGGAGAATAGATAATTGCTAGAAATAGAAGTACTATCATAACTAGAAAGATAAGATTTGTAACTAGAATATTAGATTTTGGTATAAGAAGGGAAACAGGAAAACACTGAGAAGTTTGAATGAGGGAAGCTTTTAGTTACCCAATATAAATAACTTTGAAATTATAAACAATAGAGACATTTTGAGCACTGAGGGAAAATTTAAATTAAAAAAAGTGAAAACAGGATACTGATTGAACATATGGATATTAAGTGCAAATGCAATTAAGATACGTTTTGGTTAGAAAAGTAATCTAAAACTGATATTATTTATATTATGAGAAAAATGTAACTAAGATGTTGATATTCAATTGTATATTTACTAATAACAATAAGAATTGTATTTGCCTAGTGTGGGAAAACAGGTACTACCAGAAGAAGAGAAGAAACATTTGATAGTGTAATATTGGCTCTAGATTGAAGAAGTTAATATATACCACTGAATTACTAATAGACCCAGACAACACATTGTTTATTAAGTACTTGATTGTAAAACTAGAAAATTAATAAAATATTTTTTTAAAAAAACTAGAAATGAGAGTAGATTTCAGGAGGAGCCCTTCTACTCTATTACTTCTTACTATATTCAACAAAATAGTATCAGCAGTAGAGTCCTTCAAATTTTTGGGTTCTATAATCTCCCAAAATTTGAAATAGACACCTAACATTAGAACCATAATTAAAAAGGCATAACAGAAAATGTTCTTCCTTTGTCAACTTAGGAAGTTCAGACAGCCCGAGGGGTTGTTGATACAGTTCTACAAAGGAATTATTGAGTCTCTCATATGTACTTCTATAACTGTCTGGTTTGGTACAGCAACCAAACAGGATATGTACAGACTCCAACAGATAGTTAGAACTGCAGAAAAAAAATTGCAACCACCCTGTCTTCCATAGAAGTCCTATATATTGCACAAAACAGAAGGAGGGGTGAGAAAATGCCTACAGACCCTTCATATCCTAGACATAAACTATTTCAACTCTTCCCCTTTAGATACTGTTATAGGACATTGCATACCAAAATAACTAGACTTTTCTAGTCTTTTCTTTGATGCCATCATTCTGATGAACACCTAATTGTCACAGTGCTGCCTAATCTCTATGCATATTTATCCAAGTATTATGGCTGTAGCATTATTATTTATGATTCTTATTATCCTTCTTACTCCACATTATTATTATTGATCATCGCACAGTCAGTCAGATGTTCAGACTGGATTTGCCATTTTTGTCTACCTCCCGAGTCCTTAGCAAGGACTTGGGATAGGCAGATATGGATGTTTGATGGTATTAGAGATATCATCGCAGGATGGAAGCAGTTCCTTTTACAATTGACTAATGGCGAATTTGTCAATGCCAATGGTGTTCAAGTGGTGCTCCAGTTGTTTTGGGATTGTATCCAAGGCGCCCAATACTATTTCTACTACTATTACTATTACTACTACTACTACTACTATTATTATTATTATTATTATTATTATTATTATTATTATTATTATTATTACTATTATTATTTTGCTTTGTATGTATGCTGAGAACTTGTGCACTGGAGACAAATTCCTTGTGCGTCTAATGACACTTGGCCAAATAAAGTATTCTATTTACTAAATTGGATTGCCCTGTCCAGATGTTTAGGTTAGGGACTTATTCATTTCCTTTCCTCTTTCTCTCCCTAACTGCATGTTTGGGATAAATTTAGTTCTGGTATCACTTTATGTCACACTGGAAACTTAAATTTGGCATGCTGATAGTAACATATAAACTAATAGCTCTGTATTTATACTTAGAATAAGTGGATTGTGGTAGGATAAAGCAGGATGGTGTCTACAAAAGGAGGTGGGGGGAAAACTAGCAAATGTTTTTGGAAGCTGGAGATAATTATAGTTTCTCATGATTATGTGCCTTTGGTAACATATACAGGGAAACATTGTATCTGAAATTGGGTTGGCAAGTGCGGAATTCAGACGTTCAGGCTGCCATAACATGGGCAACTCCAGATTAGAGTCAAGTAAGGATTAGAAAATCCTACATACCAACAGGAGATAATTATCACCCTAGAAATGAATATCAACTGATTCCCAAATTTGAAAATCTGTTCTAGATGACATAAAGGATATGGTCAGATTGGTATCTATTAACAAGTCTCAATGTCATCTGAAACTTACGTTTTGGCTTCACTGAGTTTCATATACCAACAATGTCTCTCAAATTTGATTATTTCCAATCAATTCCATAATATTTCTAAGGCAATATATTTAATTTAATTTAATTTAATAACATTTATATACCGCCCTTCTCCCTGAGGACTCAGGACGGTTCACAGGGCAGAATAAAATAGTGAATACAAACATTAAAAAAGATTAAACAAATTGCCCTAATTAAAACAGTATAAATACAACACTAAAAACCCCCAGAAAAGTTAAAAAAGCAAAAATAAAATAACCCCAACACTCCCCCTCAGGCTAGGCCGGCTTGTACAAACAGAAATGTCTTAAGATCGCGACGAAAGGAGCGAAGATCGGGCGCCATCCGGAGCTCAACCGGTAGCTGATTCCACAGCTCCGGAGCGCCCACAGAGAAGGATCTCCCCCTGGGGGCCACCAATCGACATTCTCTGATCGGTGGCACCCTGAGGAGGCCCTCTCTGTGGGAACGCACAGGGCGCAGGGAGCTTGATGCCGGCAGCAGATGTTCCCTGAGGTACTCCGGCCCCATGCCATGGAGTGCTTTAAATACCGTTACCAGTACCTTGAATCTCACCCGGAAGACAACTGGCAACCAATGCAGCTCACGGAGCAGAGGCGTAACGTGGGAGTATCGGGAGACTCCCAACACCACTCTCGCGGCTGCATTCTGTACCAGTTGGAGCTTCCGAGTAGTCCTCAAGGGCAGCCCCATGTAGAGAGCGTTGCAGTAGTCCAGACGAGAGGACACGAGCGCATGAGTGACCGTGCATAAATCGTCCCGGCTAAGATAGGGCCGCAACTGACGCACCAGGCGAACCTGTGCGAAGGCCCCCCTAGTCACGGCTCCTATATGGTCTTCCAAAGTGAGCCGTGAATCTAGGAGGACCCCCAAGTTGCGAGCCCTATCTACGGGGGGTAATAGTTCACCCCCCATAACTAGAGGTGGAATGTCCGAATAAACCCGGGACGAAGGTATGCAAAGCCACTCAGTCTTGTCGGGGTTGAGCTGGAGTCTGTTCCTCCCCATCCAGACCCGAACCGCCTCCAGGCAACGGGACATCACGTTGAGGGCATCACTGGGGTGGTTTGGGGTCGAAAAGAAAAGTTGGGTATCATCAGCGTACTGATGGTACCCAACTCCAAAGCCACGAATGATCTCACCCAGCGGCTTCATGTAGATGTTGAACAGGAGAGGCGAGAGGACCGACCCCTGAGGAACTCCACAAATGAGAGACCTCGCGGTCGACCTCTGCCCCCCTGCCAACACCGACTGCGAACGTCCCAAGAGATAGGAGGAGAACCACTGTAAAACTGTGCCTCCCACTCCCAATCCCCTGAGACGCCGCAGCAAGATACCATGGTCGATGGTATCGAAAGCCGCCGAGAGGTCTAATAGGACTAGGACAGAGGAATGCCCCCTGTCCCGAGCCCTCCAGAGATCATTCACCAGCGCGACCAATGCCGTCTCCGTGCTGTACCCGGGCCTGAAACCCGATTGGTACGGGTCTAGATAATCCGCTTCATCCAGGACCAAAGGGAGCTGATGCGCCACCACACTCTCAACAACCTTCGCAAGAAAGCGAAGGTTGGAGACAGGACGAAAGTTGTTCAATACAGCCGGGTCCAGGGCAGGCTTCTTGAGGAGAGGCCTCACCACCGCCTCCTTCAAGACGGCGGGGAAGATACCCTCACTCAAAGAGGCCGATATAACTGCCTGGAACCAGCTGCGTGTCCTCTCCCGGGCTGCATAAACCAGCCAGGAAGGGCACGGGTCCAGTAAACATGTGGTGGTGCTCAGCCTCCCCATGATCCTGTCCACTTCCTCCGGAGTTACAGAATCAAACTCCTCCCAGATGATATCGACAAGACCACCCGTGTCCTGATCGTCAGACTCTGCCCAGTCAGAGTCCAAACCGGTCCGAATCCGAGCGATTTTGTCCGACAGATGTTGGTTAAACTCCTCGGCACGTCCCTGCAAGGGATCCTCCCTCACCTCCTGATTTAGGAGGGAGCGAGTCACCCTAAACAGGGCGGCCGGGCGATTATCTGCGGACGCAATAAGGGTGGCGAAGTGGTTAGACCTCGCCTCCCTAATTGCAGCGAGATAAGACCTAATATAGGCTCTTAGTCGCAATCGGTCGGGTTCGGATCGGCTGGACCTCCAACCGCTCTCTAGGCCCCGTCTCCGACGCTTCATCTCCCGGAGCTCCGCAGAGAACCATGGAGCCCGACGGGATCTGCGCCGGGTCAGGGGCCGCAAGGGTACAACTCGGTCAAGAGCCTCAGTGGCCGTCCTTTCCCAGGCCTCCACTAGGGCCTCGGCCGAGCTGTGAGTGAGGGAGGCAGGTGGGGACCCCAGCGCCGCCTGGAACCTTTGGGGATCCATTAAGCGTCTGGGGCGGTACCATTTGAGTGGTTCCAAACCCCCACGGCGGGGGGTGGCAAAACGGAAGACCAGCCGCAGGAGATGATGATCGGTCCATGACAGGGGCATAATAATTGGAGAGCCCCCACCAAGATCATCTAACCACCGTCCAGACAAGAAAACAAGGTCAAGGGTGTGGCCTCCTTCATGAGTCGGTCCCGTAATTACTTGCGTCAGGTCCATGGCCGTCATGGAGGCCATGAACTCCCGAGCTAACTCAGATGATCCTCCCAGCGATGGTAGGTTAAAGTCCCCCAAAACTATAAGTTTCGGGAACTCAACCACCAGCCCCGAGAGGACATCAAGCAGCTCAGGCAGGGCTGCTGCTGCGTGACTAGGCGAAAGGTACACCAGCAGCAAGCCCAACTGCGCACCAGGGCCGCATCTCAAAAAGAGAGACTCACACCCGACTGTCTGGGGAACGGTGGCCTCCCGCGGACACAAGGTCTCCCTCACAACAACAGCCACTCCCCCACCCCTACCCTGAGCCCGAGGCCGGTGCAGCACCCGGAAACCTGGTGGGCAAAGATCAACCAGAGGAACACCGCCCTCTGGGCCCAACCAGGTCTCCGAGATGCAAGCCAGGTCAGCCTGCTCACCCTCGACCAAGTCTCGAACGAGAGGAGCCTTATTAACGACCGACCTGGCATTCAAATACACCAGCCGGAGCTCAGGAGGCTGCACATCCTCACTCCCGGGACCTCGGGGCGGAACCAGAGGGTCGGAGTGCCTCACCGCTTGTAAGCAGCGGAGAGGCCTTCCCTGAGACCGATACGGCCCTCTGTTCCTACACCTGCTGCCATTCCCTGTCGTCGTGGGAATAGGCAATCCCACGACTGGCCCTGGAGCCCCAGAAGCAGCCGACCCCCGCTCCTCCCCATCGCGATCAGCCTCAGCACTAGCCTGAACATCGGTAGATGGACTGCCCCCCTCGTCCAAACGACCAAGAAAAGAACCCTCCCTCCTCCCTAACCCCCAAAAAAATTTTGACAGAAAACAAATCAAAGACCTCCTATTAGGTCTACGTCGGAGGTCCGTAACCGTGCCCGGCCATCTCTCAGGATCCCAATAGATGGGACCTTCCTCGAGATTATACTCGGCTGGAAAGGCGGGCCGCCTCCAGGAGGGGGGAGCACCCCTGAGGGCGAGCAAGTCCGTAGAGGAGTACCTCAAACAAGGCATAAAGCAGTCCAGATATAGGCAGTCCATAATCAATTGATTTAAGGAGGGACCAAACAGAGAGCAAGTAGATGTCCCGAGCCTCCACCCAGCCACTGCCACTCAGCTGGGTGTCACCCCAAGACAGGCCAACCACCGCCCTCTCACGACAGTTGGAAAGCCTATACCAGGGGGGAATAGTCCGAAACATCCATCCTGGGTGCAGCATGACCCCTAGAGCTCTCACCTCTAGGGGCAGCAGATGTGAGTTCAGGCCACCCTGTCACTGTGGCCAATACCCAGGGAACTCTGAATCCTTTGGGGCCGATATGTGAATGGCAATAAAGAACAGTCCGAAGGCAGGGATAAGATAATATAATACATCTTCAAAGTCTGCACTACTAGGTGGCCAAATCCTCCGCTGCTCTGTCCTTCGAAAAAGTTTATCATGGCCAATCCTGCAGTCATTGGGGTCTTCCAAGTTATCTAATTCTTTTAGGTCCACAAATCCGATGACACCAACCAGAGTCACAACTGGTGTCACAGGAAACATAGATCTTTCAAGGGACCACTGGGCTCCACTGGGATCCACCGGCATTAACCGGCTAGCCCAGGAACCCTCGAGGCCACCAACAGCAGTAAGAGTACCAGGCCATCCAGAAAGAACAAAGCAAGCAGAGGAAACAATAAGTTGATTACAGCGTCGCCGCTGAGCCACCAGGGCGACCGCCACCACCGGAGTATTACTGCAGACGCCACCGCCATTGCTGCCGCCGCCAGGACGCTGATGGAGCCGAGAATGATAAACATTCGATGGAAAGGGAGGCCTAAAGCAGCCCCGGCACAACGCCGCCGCCGCCGCCATCCCCGTCGCCATCCGAGCGAGCCAGGAACGCCGCCGCCGCCACAGCCGAGGGAGACCAGGCCGACCACAGAAGCGGCCCGAACGGCCCGAAACGCCTCCACCGAAACCGCCAGAAGCGAGGGACCATCCGAAGGCCGGCTCCGCAACCGCCGAGGACACCCAGCAAACGGCCGATGGAAAGGCGGGCCCAGAACGGCCCCGGAGAACGCCGCCGCCGCCGACGCCGTCCCCGTCGTCCCCGGAACGAACCAGCAACGACGACGCCGCCACCGCCGAGGGAGAGCCGCAGAAGACCAATCCGGCCACAGAAACGGCCCGGAACGGCCCGAAACGCCTCCGCCAAGGCCACCAAGGCCGCCAGCAGCCAGGGACCTCCCGTGAACGCCGGGTCCGCCATCGCCGAGGACGCCGCCGCCGCCGAAGCCGCCGAAGCCGCTGGCCGCCGCAACCACCAGGCTCGCGAAAATATATGCATTTTGAATGGGGGTGGGGGCTGGGAGGGGAGAGAGAGAGAGAGAGAGAGAGAGAGAGAGAGAGAGAGAGAGAGAGAGAGAGAGATATTCAATCATAAACAATCAGATCCAAAGACACCAAAGAATGGATAATTCTACTTCTGGTCCATGTCTTTTTTTAATGTGTTCATAAATCTATTCTGCATAAATTCCCATTACTTAAAATATCCATCAGTATTATATACATATCCATCAGTATTATATACATATTCTAAATAATTTTAAATACATTTCAAATCTCCAGAAAACTTATCTATTTCATTCTCTTTTATGCTATATTAATAATATTTAATTAAGATAAAACATCATGGGCTATATATTTTGTTAGTATATTAATTAAACAAGTACATAAATATAAACAGAAAGTGTAAGTATCCAAATACTGTACTCATGAAGAAAGTATCAGTAATCTCCTACAGGAATTTGCAAATACTATTCCTTAATTTGCTCTATTCACTGTTTGCATGTATTTATAATGGATTCTACTGAACAGATGGACTGTTCAAAATCCAAGATTTTATTTTGTAAAAACGGGGTGAATATTCTTTTACAATTATATTTGCTATAGCATTATTAGAATACATATGCAAACAAGTGAAAATATTTTTTGCAACAAATGCTTTTATTTCCTTCTTATTCAGTCATCAGCAATTATCTTTTTTGTAATTTATTCACTCACAGTGTTTCAAAGCAGCTTTAAGTGTGAAGACTAAAATGAATAATTAAAAAAGCTAGAATATAATATTGAGATTAGAAAACAAAGCACCAAAAGAAAGAAAAACAAATTGCTAATATCGATAAAAAAGAAACGCAAAGCAAATAGACTTTATAGTGATAGAAGACAGAACAAGTTGAGAAGACAGTGTAGAAAAAAAAAGTAAAAACTACTAAGCTGATATATTGAATGAGAACAGAAGGAATGAGGAAAATCTATAATCAGCAGAATAAAGTCCAGGTTTTTGGCATTTGTCCTCCCATAGTTGAATCATAATTTTTGTGTGAACCATAACATAAATAAAAAGGAATGTGGTTATATTCTGACAGAACAAAACTCAAAATGGCTTGATTATGTTACGTTCATAGAAATAAATGTCACAACATTTTATATTAAGGAACTATATCATTATGCTTCATCTCATGGCTACAAAATTAGTTAGGATATTACTGTAGGATGAACACTAGAGTTACTCAAACTGCTATGGCCATATGGATTGTTTTTAAAATATTTGAAAACCTTAATAACAAATCTCCAAAATTCTGGCTGTCTGTTCAGATTAGTATTAGGTTTTAAGAGAACAGAAAGCTTATACAGTTAAGAAATAATGAGTAAAGGAGGCTGGCGATGCTTCTCAACAGCATGGCTAACACTAATACTACAATAAGCATCAAATATGTACAAGATACAGAATCAAAAGGCCCCCAAACCAGTTTACAAATGTAGAAGTTTTGCATGTTTATATGCTCCATCAAAATCTACAGATTTCAATCATACTGAAATCTGTTGAACATCAATTCAACCAATGAACCACCATTACATTTATACATTTACAGAGCTCAGCAGGAGGAGCAACATGTTTGTGTGAAGTACAGCAACATGGTTTATGACACACATACATTATTTCCTTGCAAAATGAATTATAGCATAACACTCAAGCAGCCTACCATCACACACGTGAACTGTAATTTTGCAGAGACTTAGGAAATCATAACCTCCTTAATAGGCTTCTAGTTGTGTGCTGTCTATTTAGGTAATTGTTCTTTTCCTATAAGTACTTTACTCCCACATCACCCATGGAGTTTAAACCAGTAACAGCAGGGATATGACTTTTTGGGGGGATTGAAAATTTCTACATATGCATTCTTGTAGGTGGACTTCTATTTTAACATGGATGAAATTTTAAATCAAAGTTGATTTGAGCAAAATGTTTTGCCTAAGAATTAAGTTAGTGCTGGGAACATTCAGAAGTAAGTCTGTACAGTCCAATATTATTTACTGCATCCTTAATGTGCATAGATGCAGACAGATCCTTTAGAGATATCCAATGCTCATAAATTACTCTGCTTATTCAGCAACTAGGATAGTGCTGAGAGACAGTCAATAGCATCTCATCTAAGTGACTGAAAAAGAAAACAATTCTGTGATTAAGCATCAGCAATTTTGTTAATTAGTTTTTATTCTAATACTGCACATTTCCATAAAACTTTGCCAGGATAGATTAAGTATATTGGAACTTTGTATTTCCTATACTTTAGAAACTCAAGGCTATTTTTACCTACAAAGTCAAGATCTATAAGCTTTCTCTCTCTCTCTCTCTCTCTCTCTCTCTCTCTCTCTCTCTCTCTCTCTCTCTCTCTCTCTCTCTCTCTCTCTCTCTCTCTCTCTCTCTCTCTGTGTGTGTGTGTGTGTGTGTGAGCACAGATCAGCAAGGCCAGCCAGGCACTGGAGCAAACACACACTAGAATGCTCCATCAGCACAATATCCATATATCTACAAAGCTAGATTCTCAATCATCCAGGTCATAGTTGTGCCAAAGGTGTTTTTTCAAGAGGCAACTGGATTTTATTGCTTTCTTTGAAGATGTTCCACTTCTCATTCAAGAAGCTTCCTCATCTCTGACTATAAAATAGGGGATGGAAGGATTTATATTCCTTGCAGACAGCTGAACATTTACATTATTTTAGAGAGTAGTTGAGGCCACTTGGAGGTTTATCTGTGACCTCAGGGTCATCTGAGTAGTAAGGTTTGTTCTCCTATGTTGTGCCATATATGTATAAAGTGGTTGTTTTGTTTCTCCAATGTACAGATGTGCACATGTCTCACTGCATTGTACTGCATATACCATGTTGCTCAGTTTGTGTCTGGGTGTTTTATCCTTGAGGTAGACAAGGTTCTACCTTTGTGAATTTTTGGGTTCAAAATGCACACGTATGTTATTTTGGCTGAAGATCCTCCTGAGCTTTTCAGATATTCCTGCAATGTAGGGAATGACAGCATTGCTTTGTTTATTATTCTCTTCTTTTTTGGGTTTTCTGGGTCTTTTTTAGGATTTGATGAGGGCCCAGTTGAGATAGCCACAGGTTCTGAGGGCTTACTTGATGTGTTTTAGTTTTTTTCTTTCCCATCTTTGCTGGTAGGTAGGCTAGAACCCTACACTACAGAACTGAAAGCATTGACTCCCTGATTATTGGAGCCCAGATAAGATGGGTAGGACATGCTATCAGAATGGTTGACCATTATATATCTCACCAGTTGCTGTAAAGTATACTGGAGTCTGGACAAAGACCTTGAGGTCCACCATGCGAGTACTATAAAGATGCTGTGAAAGAAACCAATGCCACTGTGACATCCACCCAAGAAAACTAGAAGCTGCAACTGCTGACAAAATCCAATGGCCAGTCTTGTGTTATGACACCTTCACCAGCTTGGAAGACAAACACCACCAAAAATGTATATGTCAGGGATAGCTACAAAGTCCTGGCCATGCACCCCTCGGAAGGGGGTGAATCCAGTGCTGCTGTGCACCGCGTTGTTGTAGGCCACTTCCGCGAATGGTAGGAGGTTGGCCCAATCCGCCTGCTGATATGAGACGTAACTCCGTAGATACCACTCTACCATGGCATTGGCAGGTTCTGCCACTCCATTAGTACTGGGGTGGTATGTGGAACTGAGGCCCTGTGATGACCCAATGTACCGGACAAAGGTCCGACAAAACCATGCCGTAAACTGTACCCCCCGATCTGAGAAGATCTGCTGGGGCACCCCGTGTAGGTGGTACACATGCTGTATAAACAGTTTGCACAACTTCTGATCTGATGGTAGCCCCTTTCATGGTATAAAATCGGCCTGTTAAAAAAAAAGTCCACAATGGTCCAAATTACTCTGTACCCACGGCTCTCCAGCAGCTCTACAACAAAGTCCATCCCAATGTCTTCCCATGGTCAGGTCAGGTCTGGTACTGACTGGACCAAACCCACTGGTTTCCCTGTTTGGTGCTTCGTGGTGGCACAAACATGACAGCCTCGAACATAAGCCTCTATGTCCATTTTTATGTGCTGCCACCAGAATTGGCGCCGCATGAGGTGTAGGGTCTTGAGGAATCCAAAATGCCCTGCTTGTTTTGTGTCATGGCATCACCTTAGCACCCCTGCCCGTACAGCCTGCGGTATGTACAGCCTATCACCCTTCCATGCCAGGCCCTGCCTTCGTGTCAGGAGATCCAGGTGTTCCTGTACCCAGGGGTTGCTCTGGACTGCCTTGTGTAGCTCTTGAAGCATGTCAATAGCCAGGTCATGGGGTACTGCTCACGCTGCTGTTTGTCGGTAAGGAGGCATGAGTGATTGTACCACCTCCTCCCATTTGCTGTCATATTGCAGCATCTGCGAGAGGGCATCAGCAATGAAATTCCTGACCCCTGGTATGTTTTGCTACAGTTGGAAGCGGAAATGTTGGAAATATTGCGCCCAGCGGATATGTTTGGGAGAAAGGCATCTAGGTGTTTGCAGCACCTCGAGGTTTTTGTGGTCTGTCCATACCTCGAACGGTTCTGCTGCACCCTCCAACAGATGTTGCCAGGTAGATAATGCCCACCGTACTGCAAACGCCTCCTTCTCCTGAATAGCCCAGCCCTCTCGGTTTTCATCAATTTCCATGACGTGTATGTGCATGGCTGCAACAACCCCTGGCTGTTCTTTTGCAGTAAGACCACTCCCACTGCAACGTCACTGGTGTCAGCCTGAACCACGAAAGGTATCTCGGGATTTGGGTGCAGCAAAACTGGCTCCCTTCCAAACAAGCTCTTCAAGTCCTCGAATGCCTTTTGGCATGCCATGGTCCATTCTAGCAGCTGGCTGGGCCGTGGCTTTGTCGCAACATGTCTTGTGTGGAGTAAGTCCATCAGGGGCAGGGCCACTGCCACAAATGAGGGGATGAAGTGCCTGTAGAAATTAGCGAACCCCAGGAAGCTCTGTAATTGGTGATGAGTTTGAGGGGCTTGCCACTCCAACACAGCTTTGACCTTGTTTGGGTCCATTTCCACTCCTGCCCCTGATATCCTATAGCCAATCCTATAGCCTATAGTAATCCACACACAACCTCAATGAGCTGTCCTTCTTTTCTCTGAAGAGAACAGGAGCCACTATCTGGGAATGGGCTGGCTGGATGAAGCCCCTTGCCAAGTTCTGGTCTATGTACCTATGTAGTTCCTCCATCTCTTGAGGCATCATAGTGTACATACGCAGTTTTGGCAGCTTGGCGCTGGGCACAATGTCAATGGCATAATCAGTCGACTGGTGAGGGAGCAGGACATCGCATTCTTGTTCACTAAACACTTCTGCAAGATCCACAAACATGGCCAGATAAGAACCCTTCTCTTCTACACACCCCTGACTCTCATTGGCCACCCCACCCTCTGTTCTACCACTCTTTTCTTTTTCCCCGTTTGGGGGCTGGGGACCAATCCTGACCCACAATTTCTGATACCCTTCCTCCCACCAAATGGTTGGGGCCCATTTTTCCAACCATGCCAGCCCTAAAATCACAGCTTCAGTCATGGAGTACCTCCCAATAATCCACCGTCTCCAACCGGACAGGTTCCATCACATGGGTAACCAGAGCCCCTTCCAGAAGAGACACGTCCACCTGTTCAAACCTAATGGGGTTAGTCAGCCATTTAACTTTGATCCTGACCTCGGCCATCACAGCCTTGCTGATCAGGCAACGGGTGCATCTGGAATCGATCAAGGCATTGGATTCCACCCGCCAGCCTGTTTGGGGATTCGTCAAAATGATCGGGAGTGCAAAAGGCCATACGGGCTCACTTACCATGGGATCATCCACTGACTCAACCTTGCTCTCAGACTCCACCAGTCGGCTTCTGGTAACTGTCAGTGTCTCTTCTTTCTCCTGGATTCTCTGCCGGGGTGTGACCCCCTCCATTTGATTGGCCACCCTTGATCTTTCCGGTCCCTTCTTAGTTGTTGGTGTGGGCCCACCCCCTGTGGGATAGGTAAGGGTCCCCACGGAGCGGGAAGGGGGCATTCTGCTGCTCGATGACTGGGCCGTTCAGACCAGAAACACCTAAATGACATCCAGGAAGGAAGCCCAGAGGAGCCCGTACCCAGGATCGGGATCTTGCATCCTTCATCCCTCGGCTTCTCCCTAAGGGACACAGCCTGTTCCTCCCTTTGCCTCGGAACTCACACAGCCACACATTGAGGTCCACTACCACATGATACCACTCCTGAAGCCTACCCAGGATCCCCCTGACAACACACAATTGGTGTAGGTCTTGGTCTAGGCCTGCTCGGAACTGATGAATTAACAACCATTCCAGCCAGGATCGCAATCTACTGATGACTCATCTAAAGTCTCGTACATACAGTACTCCGCTGAAGGCCAGCCCCGTTGTTTTATTGTCAGAAGCTCTGCCTTGACCTGCTTAAAGCTCTGCCTCAAGATGTCCTCGAATCAGGACCTCAGTGCTTCTAGGAACAGACCAGCATCAGCCAATTCCCTGGCATGTTCGGTGTACAGGTCAGCTGCCCAGTCCACTGCTTCACCCTGCAATCCTGCCATCAGAGCCACCACCATGGCCCACTGAGACAGGTAGAGACTGGGGTACCAATCCAGATGGTTCACAGCTTGGCTCAGAAACATTGCCAAGCGGTCTGGATTCCCATCGAATATGGTTGGAAATGGCGGGGAACCCCAGGCCATCCCTGGACCCCATGGAGCTCCAATCATCCCTGTGCCCCATACCATGGTATCCACGGGGGCAGGGCATTGGTCTGTTGCTTGCTGGCCCGAAGGCCCAAGGAGCCTGGTCATTGACCCGTGGCCTCTGTGCCTGTCTCTACCACCATTCTACCTCCCCATAAATGCCTTGCCTGCTCAGCCAGGCCGCCCAATCCGAAGCCACCGATCTGAAGCCCCACCTGGAGCCTGGGACTGGGCAATCGAAACTGAGACAGGCCTTACCTGGATGACAGTGCTTCCATGCTGGGCCACGAAGCCATCTCATGCCCCAGTACGGTGAATCTTGAAACCCAGCTTCGCCAAACCTCTCTCTGATGATGTCCATGGTGGTTTGGCCGGGCGCTGTGAAGTAACTCCAATCCCCATCATCTTCATCAGTGACCTGCCTCTCTCTCCATTCCATCAGGGGTCTTGGAGGACGCAGCATGTGTATTTGGCTAACAACTGGGTTGGTGAGTGCCGAGCTGTGCCACCATTCACTGGATTGCCCCGGGGCCTCTGCCCCCTGACCCTCACTTACTGGAGATGCTGGCCATGCCTCTTGCACTTTAGGCCTCACTGCTGGCTGAGCCTCACCACTGGCTGAGCCTTCAGCAGAAATTGCTGGCTTGGCAACCTCAACTGGGCTGCCTTCTGCAGCCACTAGTGTGGCCTCTTGCGTTCCCTCAGCCATACCTCAGAAGAGTACTGGTAAGGGTAATAATTGAAAGTGACTGCTAACTTTACTGTCACATCCATAATGGTCCTGGCCTTCTCCAACACCAACACAGGAAAAAGAAGGCAGGTAACTGAGAAACAGGAACCTAAATCAAACAGATGCTGTAAATGCAAACAAAGTTAGCACGGGGAGTGGTTTTCTCCAAGTGTTCTAAGTACCCTGCCCTGCTGCTCCACCCTTCCCTTCTTGGCAGACCAGCATCCTGGTAGTTAGGTATAAATCCCTCCCCCCTCCCTGGCCACAGCCTTTGTTTGTCCGTGCAGCTCTCGGTCCCGCCACCAGCTCTGCTGTTCGGTCAGTCTTCTCTTGTATCCAGAGAATACAGTCAGTTGGGTGGATGGAGGTTCAGCCCCCGGAATATCCAACCTGTCTGCAGAGGCCCTCTCGCTTGCTTGGGGATGTCGGGGATGTTTGCTAGGCCCACCAGCTGATCAGCAGTTGAGTAGCATAGGCGCCGGAGCTTCCAGCTAGCCGGCACCCCTGAAAGGATGTAGCCTATGCCTCCATTCCTTTGATGATGTCGGAATTGGCCGCCAAGTTCTCTTGCTGTCTGCTGGCAGTGGGGCCAGAGTTCTGGCATCCCAGCTGATCGGCAGAGCTCTCAATCAGTAGTGTTGGTTCTGGTGTCCTGGTCTCCCAGCTGAGCGGCGGAGTGGTAAGTTGCTGACAGGCCAAGCGGTGGTGAAATGGGCGGTTGGGCTGTGTTTGAAGAGGTCCCCCCACCCAGCTGATTGTTGAGCCTGGGGCTTGACAGTATAGAGAACTGTGTAAGCGGCATTACAGAATAACATCCACAGTTACTACAACAATGTTTTCTGGTTTCTCCCATTGTGCTAGATTCTGCATTTCCAGACTGGGACTGCAGACACACAGATAAACTGCACAACAGTGTATCTTCTTCAAACCCAAAATTCTAAACAACTATATTATGATGAGGTGTAGGCAGAAAGAATCAAGTTGCAGAATAAACTATTTATTGAAGTCTATCCACAAGAATGTAATCAACTAATGGTCAGCACTAAATTGATGTGAGATAAGATCAACAAACTGATCAGCAACTCTAAACTGATACTGCCTTTAACTCTGCCCTCCACTTCTGCCTGATGTTCTTCCACAAGGTAACATATCAGAGGAAAGAAGGAACTGAACTTTTCACATAGAACTTTAGCAGGGGCATAGGGGTTGAATAGCTAAACTAAAGTTTTGAGCAATGGGTTTTACTGTAACAGAGATTTTGTGTGGGAACTTCAGATTCTGGCAGCTTCTTCCTGCTTTCACTATCTCTCAATTAAAGTTCATTTTGAAATGGTGCCAGTTTCAAGAGTTCTGCTTTCTTGAGGAAATTGGCTGAGGCAGGGCCTTACATTTTTTATAGTTTTGTTATAACACAGAATGAAGAAATAATTAATATCTTTGACATTTCCAAGTTGAATTGCACAAAATTCTTGAGTACGGACTGCCATCAATCCACACAGATAACACTGGATTATACAGTACCTTTTCCCTATGTAGGAAATTTGCAATAGAAAAATCTTAGTAACATTGATGTTACTTTGACTGTGGAATTAATTGCTAAAATTAAGTGCTGAAAGACATGGATTCTACTCCACTCTATATGATTAGTCATGTGTGTTTAGATGATTTAATTGAGTCCCTAAACTAAACAGAAGATCACTTAACAGTATAAATTATGCCTTTTAACTATGATTATATGATTTGGCACATAGCAATATCCTTAGTTCCAATAATATAAAATGAAAATTGAGAAAAAAGCTATGAAGTGAATAAGCAGCAACTATGGCATGAAGAAGGAAATTAGGTATAGGTTAATATAATTAGATATAGTTTAATAATGGATCAATACTTAATAAGCTTTAGAACTATTGAATGAATGAAATTATTGATGTACGTGTAGCTTTGATATAAGTAATAGTTTCTTTTGAAGCCAGATCTAATCTAGCATTTAATATGAAGATATAGGTCAATAGAATACATGATTGAGTTCAAAATGCATAGATGTATCCCTCACATTAAAGTGAATAGACTTGAATTAACCATACAGCAAATGTGAAGTCTTAGATTTCCCATGGTTTAATTTAGTTACCTAAGATCTCTCGTAAAATTTTTGCCTTGGGTTAGTATTTGATATCAACTATAAAAGCAACTTATTATAGAGGGCTCTTTATAATTCTTATTCCAATGTTTCTTTTTTTAACATGAGATAATAAAGAGCAATATAAATTGGATTATCGGCAGGAAGGACAAGGGAGACGCGTCTTCGTTAACAGGTTTATTTAGTCAGCCCGGACAACAGAACAGGGAAGAACATGCCTTATATAGGCAGCTGTCAAACGGGACAGCAAATCAGCTGGGCGCGTTTTCCCGCCAAGAACAGGGGGCCAATTGGTCAGCTGTTAGGGCAGAATCTCCCCAGTGACAACGCTAGTGAGTTAGCCAGGCAGGGGATCCCGTCAGCTGGTTTTGGCGCGCGGCCGGCGTTTTGACAGCTCGCCACCGCTACTGCGCATGCGCCAACTTTGACAGCTTGCGGCGGCTGCTGAGGGCTTGCCGCGGTTTTGACAGTTCGAGTTGTAATGCGCATGCGCGCCGTTTGACAGCTGTCAAACGGCCGCGTGTACTTGTAGGCCGCGTGAGCGGCTGCGCATGCGTAGTCTTTTGACAGTTGTCAGTGCGGCCGCGTAAAAGCGGCCTATGACAGCTGTCATTATGTTTTGAATATATTGCACCCCTTCCCCCCCCCCTTGAACTGAACACATAACTTGGAGTAAACTTTCAACTGGTGTTGGAACTGTTCGGCGAACTTCCGGCCCATTCGAAATCCGATAAGTATGCTGGCGGCCTCTTCTGACGAGTGGATCTGCGGGGTGCAGGTACTTCTATGGTTTCGGGGGCCTCTACGGGGGAAATGGGCGGAGGGTCTGTATGGCACGGGATTTCTTCCGGGTAGTTGGTGCTGGGGGGTTCAAAATTTTCTGCTGCCACTTCTGGCGTGGTGGTGTTGGGGGGTGACCGGGGGCGAAGCTGGTCTGCGTGCCTCCTAAATGTGAGTCCCCCGCCCACGTTAATGGTGTATGACAGGGGGCCGGTTTGATCGAGAACCACCCCCTGGGTCCATTTATCCCTTCCCCCATAATTTCGGGCCCAGACATTTTGTCCCTTAGAGAATGTTTTGTGTGGCAAGTTGTTGGTTTTTTCGGCCGCTGGCCTGTCTGGGTGCAGTCTGTCAAGTCGAGTGACCAGTCGGCGACCCCATCTTAGTTCTGCTGGAGATTTTCCGGTGGTGGACACGGGAGTGGTGTGGTGTGCGAGGAGGAAGCGGGCGAGTCGACGGTGCCAGTTTCCGACGATCATTCTGCGCAGAGAGTCCTTGGTGGTCTTCACCATGACCTCTGCGAGGTCATTACTGGACGGGTGGAACGGGGCCGATGTTGCGTGTCTAATACAGTTCCTCCTCGTGAAGATCTGGAAGTCACGGGAGGTAAATTGAGGCCCGTTGTCAGTGATTATGACATCTGGAAGACCGTGGGTGGCAAAGACTCCCCTTAATGCTTGAATGGTGGCCTCTGATGTGGTGCTTGAAACTGGGAGAACCTCCAGCCATTTAGAGTAACTATCTACAATGATTAAAAAGGTTTGTCCCTGGAATGGTCCTGCGTAATCGAGGTGGATGCGGGACCAAGGATTGGAAGTGGTTTCCCATTTGTGAACTGGGGCGTGTGGAGGGGAGGGTCTGGTTTGCTGGCAGAGATAGCAGCCGGCTACATGCTGCTCGATGTCCCTGTCTAAGGATGGCCACCAGACATAACTGCGTGCCAGGGCCTTCATTTTTGAAATGCCAGGGTGGCCCTCATGTAGTGTTTGGAGAACCCTGGCCCTGTGGCATGAAGGGACTATTACTCTGTACCCCCAGAGGATGCAGCCTAAATGTGTTGAAAGCTCGTGTCGTTTTGCAAAATATGGTTGGATGGGGGGAGAGGGGCAGGATGATTGCCATCCTGATGTGACCCATGAGAGTACCCTGCTGAGGGTGGGATCCCTGGTTGTGGCGTGTGCGATGTCTTTTGCTGTTACTGGGCATTCCGTGAGTTCTTGTATGGCCAGGACTTGGCCGGCTGGGGCTGGGTCAGGGTCTATTTGCGGCAGTGGGAGCCTGCTGAGGCCGTCTGCATGGGACATTTCCTTTCCAGGCTTGTAGATTAGTTGATAAGAGTAAGCAGATAGGAATGTCGTCCAGCGAAGCATTCGCGGGGATAAAATTTGCGGGGTTTGGCGGTCCCATGTGAATATGCCCAGGAGAGGTTTGTGATCTGTATAGATTGTAAAAGGTCTGCCATAGAGGTAATCGTGGAATTTCTTAATTCCAGCTACTATAGCCAGGGCTTCCTTATCTATTTGCGCGTAGTTGCGCTCGGTTTTTGAAAGTGTCCTAGAGTAGTATGCGATTGGGGCTTGTGTGCCATCGTTAAGGGAGTGGCTGAGGACTGCCCCGATGCCATAAGGTGAAGCATCGCAGGCGATGCATAGTGGTTTGGTTTCGTTGTAGTGCGATATGGTTGTATCGCTGGAGAGTAATTGTTTTAGCTGTTTGAAGCTGTCATTATGAAGTGGGGTCCACTGCCAGGGAGCCCCTTTGTCCAGGAGTCTATGAAGAGGTTCCGCTATTGTGGCTTTTCCGGGCAAAAATGAATGGTAAAAGTTTAGGAGCCCTAGGAATGCCTGGAGCTCCGTTTTATTTTTTTTGGGGGGTGCGGCTTGTATTGCTTGTATTTTTGCATTGGTGGGGTGAATGCCTTTGCCGTCTATTTTGTACCCCAGGAACTCTGCGGAGGGTACTCCGATTGAGCATTTCTCACGTTTTAATTTTAATCCAGCTGCGCGGAATCTTGAGAGGACTTCGTGCAGCCTGGTTACTAGTGAGTGGGTGGAGTCGCCCGCGATGAGGACGTCATCAAAGTACGGGCAGACTCCAGGGATGCCTTTGAGAGTTCGTTCCATGACTTCCTGGAATATTCCAGGTGCCACGGAGATGCCAAATTGGAGGCGGTTCACTTTGAACGCCCCTCTGTGCGTCACTATGGTTTGGGCTTCTGCGGTTTCCCTGGTTACAGGGAGTTGCAGGAAGGCATGTGCCAAGTCTAACTTGGCAAAAATGGAGCCAGACCCTATTTCTGAAAGAACATCTCTAACTGATGGGACTGGGTATGCATGGGGATTGAGTGCGCGGTTGAGGGTCGCTTTATAGTCCGCGCAGATTCTCACTTCACCATTGGGTTTGACAGGTGTCACTATGGGGGTTTCCCAAGTTCCGCTGTCAGTGGGTTCTAGGACTCCTAGTTTGAGCAAGCGGTCTAATTCCCTGTCTATTTTTGGTTTTAGGGCGAAGGGAACTTTCCTGGCTTTAATTCTAATTGGTCCAACCTCCGGTTTGAACTTGAGGTCGATGGGGGGGCCGTTGTATTTGCCCAGTGAGCCGTCAAACACATCCGCAAATTTTTTGCAGATATTTTCTAAAGAATTGGTTTGGATGCGGTTTGTCCCTTCGAGGCGAATGCCTAATGCCTCAAACCAATCTAATCCTATTAAGCTAGTTCTTGGTTGCTTTGTTATTTGGGCTGTTAAGTGGCCTGAGAATTTTTTAAATTCGACTTTCAGGACGGCCTGTCCCTTTAAATCTATCTGCGCCCCTTGAAAATCTGCCAGCATGACCCTGGAGGGTTGGATGGGAATGCGGTGATTTGTTCTGTTGGCTATTTTCTGGAGGGTGTCCCCTGACAGGATGGAAATGGAGGATCCTGAGTTGACCTCCATTTCACAGGGGATTCCCTGTATTTTGACCCATGTTCTAACCTTGGCTCTGGGGATGTTGTTAGCGAGAGTTTTTGTTAGGGAGCATACGGACCCTACAACCCCCGGGGGAGGGCGGGGAGGGGCGGTCCTACCTGCAGGGATCTCGTCAAGGTCGTGGAGGGTCTCCCGGTTTAGGCTGCGACAAGCTGATCAGATGTGGCCGGTCTTGCCACAGCCGTGGCACTTCGCGTTCCTAAACCTGCAGGTGGCTCTGGCATGGCTTCCGCCGCAGCTTGCACACTTCGCCCTGGCGTTGGTCTGCAGTTTCTTCGTGTTGGGGCCCGTCTGTCAGTCTTGGTTGCGGTTCCTTTCCCGGCCGGCGGTCATCCGGTTGAAGCGGGAGAGGATAGCATTGACCCCGGATTCGGGCTCCGGCGGCCCTTGGTCGAGCTCCCTGGCCTGATGGATAGAGTTGCCTGAGTTTTCGCCAAACGTCTCAGTTTCGTCGCGATGGCTGTCTTCGAACGCCATTATCTCCAGCGTGAGCTCTGCGAGGTCCATTGTGGGCTTTGCCACAAGCTTCCTCTGCAGACGCGCGTTCTGGATACCGGCGATAACTTGATCGCGGATCCGGTCCTCCAGGTCGGGGAAATGGCACTTGCGGGCGGCGTGCCTGACGGTTGCGATGAAAGCGGTGGAGGTTTCACCAGGCTGCTGCTTCCGTCGGGCGAAATAGAGCTGCCAATACAGTTCTGACCGCCTTGGCATGAAGTGTTTGCTGAGGCGGTCTGTGAGCTCGGCATACGGAATGGTGGCGACCGGGTTCGGGCTGCAGAGGCCAACGGCGACATCGTATACCGCTGGCCCGCTCAGGCATAGGAGCGCGGCGGCCTTGTGGCGGTCCTCCGTGATTTTATTCACAAGGAGGTACCCCTCGACCTGGCCCAAATGCGACTCCCATCCTTTAGGGTGCCGGACGTCGAACTCCCTTATGTGTCCTAGGTTTGCCATTCCGGGTCCACGGTACTTCAGGCACCTGGAAGGTTGGCTTGTCCGGTCGGTGACTTAGCTAGTGACTTCAGCGGTTGACCGGACAGCAACGCTCCTGGCCCATGACTTCAGCTAGTACCGGGATCCCATCCTCGTCGCCAGGTGGATTATCGGCAGGAAGGACAAGGGAGACGCGTCTTCGTTAACAGGTTTATTTAGTCAGCCCGGACAACAGAACAGGGAAGAACATGCCTTATATAGGCAGCTGTCAAACGGGACAGCAAATCAGCTGGGCGCGTTTTCCCGCCAAGAACAGGGGGCCAATTGGTCAGCTGTTAGGGCAGAATCTCCCCAGTGACAATGCTAGCGAGTTAGCCAGGCAGGGGATCCCGTCAGCTGGTTTTGGCGCACGGCCGGCGTTTTGACAGCTCGCCGCCGCTACTGCGCATGCGCCAACTTTGACAGCTTGCGGCGGCCGCTGAGGGCTTGCCGCGGTTTTGACAGTTCGAGTTGTAATGCGCATGCGCGCCGTTTGACAGCTGTCAAACGGCCGCGTGTACTTGTAGGCCGCGTGAGCGGCTGCGCATGCGTAGTCTTTTGACAGCTGTCAGTGCGGCCGCGTAAAAGCGGCCTATGACAGCTGTCATTATGTTTTGAATATATTGCATAAATATATAGCCAAAGGATTTTTTTGTTAGATTATTAGAACAATGGCCTTCCAAGTAGATTATGATGGATGTGTCCCTGTACAGAATTTACTGGGAATAGGAATGTGATAACAGTGAAATTTAAGTTACAGTTTTGGTCCTGATTTTTCAAGGCATAGACAACTCCCAATAAATTATTACATTTTGAAAACAAGGAGAAACTCTTTAGATGATAATCATAGAATTCCACAGAATCATTCTCTCACACACAAAAACCGGAACTTGCTATTATGATAATGTCATCACTGTGAAGTAGAGGAACCAAGGCTGAGTCCATAAAATAGACAGATCAGTCTCAGCAAATGGATTGTACTTTTGATTATTTGTTATATCAGACAATATTGTCACAGATTAGGCAGGAAACCTTGATTATTTACTTTCTAATTTAACTATCTGTGAAATTTGTATGGCCACCCATCTCACAGGAAGTGTCTCTGGGCAGTGTTCAGCACAAAAGTACAAAACAATAAACATGACAACATAGTCATATTAAAAAAATATTTTTTAAAAATGCAAGACATTTAATTAGCAACAGAGCCACCTCAATATCTCACCAATCCCCTGAGACCCCCAAGCCTAATGACAAAGCCAGTTAATTCTTGAGGGAATTCAGGAAAATAAGGAGAGAAAATGGTGCCAGTTTCAAGATTTAGGTGGCAACACAGCACAGAAACCCCACCTCCTTGAACCTGCCAAGTGTAGTTCCCTGAGAGAAGGGCCTTCAAAATGTCCTTCTTACCAGATCTCATGGGACAAACAGATGTAATTTGGGAGAGACAAATAAACTGGCTTATATATAATATGTATGTGTGTATACTTGCATTTATGTATCTATGAAGGCATGCCTGTATGATTATATGTATAACTGATATACATGTATACATAGAGAATGTAACTCTGAAAAGAATAATAGAAGTATATTTTTAATCTTGTTCCTTAAAAGAGATTTGCCAAGTTTGTGATGAAGTATATCTGTAATTAAACATGACTCACCTTGAAATGTACATTGTAATCAATAATGCTAGGCAGATAAAAATTATATGACCCCGAAGAGAGTACTGCTATATAATCTAATGGCCCTTTCTATATCTAACATTTTATGATCAATGGCAATAAAATTTAGGATCATTATGCTGAAAAAGTAATTACATTTCAAACAGAAAATGTATTTTTCTCTCTTGTATTTATATGGCTTCAGTTTGACAATATGATATAACCTACTTTTGAAATGTGGTAGCCTTAGAAATATTTGAAACAACTTAACAAAAATCTTCTCTTTCCTCCCAATGCATTAGATGTTAAAAGGAAAATCATCCACCTGGGAATGGCTTTCTTTTAACATTCATGTTTTGGCAGCTCTTAGTCTATAATCTGAAGTCATCACTTCTCCCACAATGCTCTTTGTGACATAAACATTTATCTTTTCACTGCAAATTCTCTTGCTCCCTATTCTCTCTCTTCTCAGTCAGGTAAACTCACAGACCATGGTAACATTTAATTAGGAATGATTATTGTAACATAAGCAAAATGTAAGAAACAAAATGACTAGTTAATGAGTAGAACTGGCTATAATGCTGAGACAATAAACAAAAACATATTCATTTTCTGCAATTCGCCAATATATATCTTATAACATTTCCATACAATCTTTATCAATGAAATTCCAGGCAGGTGTAAAAGTTATTTACAGTAAGTTACTGAAAATCTAATTATTCTCTATATATACTTATTGAAAGGGAAAATGATAAAATTATTTACTTCTCAACCCTCACCCTACCCACCCCCAATTAAAAATAAATGGGAAGAGAGAGAGAGAAAAAAAAAACAGCAGGAAAATATTATGAGTATAGGACACATTTAGTGTTGCCATTTTTGTCTTAAATCAGTTCTGGAGAATTTCATTTCCTCAGTCAATATGTTTGTGAGAGACATACTTCTTTATGTATCCATGTATGAACCTGAATGGACAATATTATGATCAAGAACAAATTAACTTTAGCTGAATTTTGATTAAATTACAACAGTTTATTCTATTCCCATTTAATGGTATTTGAAAAAAGCATGTCTTCCTATCATTTGTCTGCCTTTACCAGGTAATGACTGATCATATTTACCTAGACTGTTCCTAGACAGATTTTAAAATTTATGCTAGCTACAATAAGGGCTCTTTGGGCAATATGGCTAGAGACTGCCCACTCTTGTTTAAAGAATCACATGATGATTGATATGTATAAAGAATTCTCTGGAGATCTTTACTGAGGAAATGGTTGGGGGTGGGTGCTGGCCAGGAGAGAACATCCTGAGATGGATCCTGATTCATGTCACAAAAGTTAGCCCCAAAGTTCATGGAATTATTTTGGGCCCTTCACTATCTGTATTTAGCCCACTTCAGAAAATAAAATGGAGATTCTTTTGAGTTACAAAAACCATGTGTAGCATTGGGGGGAAAGCCAACCGTTACGCCCCTTGGATTCATGCAGCATATTTCATGGTTCTTTGGATCCAGACTTGTATATTCTAATCTTATTTTCCCCTGGATAAAATATAGAGGTCACATTTCCTTTTGTGTGCAACCACCCTTAAACTTGCTAGCTAGTGTAATACAGGATTTTAATTAGCCATGGATATTTTCTTAGTCCTTGAATGGGAAACTAAATTTAATTCCACAGGCTCTGGGCACCAGTTATTCATAACATATGTCCTCAAGAAAGAATTAACCCAACCACACAGTTATTAAATTGAAATGCAAAAGTAAATGCCAGGGTCTCTAATTGTCTTTGCCTGTGAAAGGATGGAAAGTCCTTTCTACAGTGAATATTAATTATCCTAGTCTTCATATTAATTCATTTGGCATTCCATATTATACACGTGAGTATCCTGAACTGAACCCTCAAGCTTTGTCCTGCTGTTTGCAATAGTTTGTTTGCTTACACTCTCCAGTTTGAAAGGAAGGAATCAGGTCAATTCTGTAGCTGCAGTGGAGGTGAAATTCCATTACTTTAACAAGGAGTGTTTTCTGCAAGTAGCTTGGCCTTGACAGATTTAAGCTTCCATATCTTTAGAGAATATATGCATGCTCTATGGTTTATGAAACAAACTATCTCTTTTAATTCCTCACCAAGCAGAAAGTGGAAGAGAAATGAAATTCTTGATTATGCATATCTTCAACTAAATATGAGAGTGGCGTTTAATTAAATTATTGGGTTTTTTTAAAAAAAATACTGCAATTTTCATTAATTCTTCATTGACTGGTAGAGATAAATAGTGTTCCACTTTCTGCAGTGTGCAATTGCAGTGAGAAAAAGCAATTCCTCAAAATTATATCTTCAGGAAAATTTTTGTCAAAGGAATTTGTAGCCCAAATTGCATATTCATTATCAAGCTGACTCATATCAATTAAAGTCAATAAAACAATTTACATTACTCTAAAACAGACATGTCAAATTTGTGACGTCATGTGACATCGTGAGACGTATTGGGACTGTTTTGCCATTGTCAGCAATGGGGTGGGCATGGCTTCCGGATGATGCATCCGGCCCATGGGCCAGCAGTTTGACACCCCTGTCTAAAAAGTGAAACCCTATAAACTTTGTACAGGATAGAACTGAAGCACATGCCTTGACTGAAAAATAGAAAATTGTTTTGTGTAGTAGTTTAATTTTAACTGATTTAGTTTACTATCATTTATCTTCATTTACTTTCATTTATCCATACTATCATTTATCCTCGATTACTTCCATTTATTTTTATAGCACTTAGACGTATATACTGCTTCACAGTACAGTATGTTTAGATACCTACTTGTATTAATATACTTAATATTAATTTACTATGAGAAACAATTATATTTTAAATATTTTCCTGCAATCTTTTTAAATTTATTTTCTATTCTTGTCATCCTATAAAATATAGAGTGAAATTAAAACTGGTCCTTTTATTAACAATGTGAGACAAAAGTATTGGAGAAGAGAGTAATGGTACTCACAGCATGTTCAATAATTAATAAAGTACTCATTGACTTCATATCCCAATGATTGCCCTGAAATAAGATTTACATATTCCTCTAAGCCAGTGTTTCACAACCTGTGATCTGTGGACCACTGGGGGGCATCATAGGGGGTCCGTGAAAGCTTGAAGAAATGTTATAATTTAAATCTTGTGTGAAGTCTTAGTAGTCAGTGGCCATGGTTCGTGGGTACAAAAGGTATTTAAAGGGGGGGTCCATGGTGAATAAAAGGTTGAGAACCTCTCTAAGCCATTTCTATATGAGGAAAGAGAAAAACTTATTTGTTTTTTTCTTGAGCAGTAACCTCATGTTAACTTCATGTACACCCAAGAAAGTTCTACTAATCAGAGTTACTATTCTGCACAACTTAGTATTGATATTAGATGTACATTTTTGATGTAAATAGCCAACAATATATATATGAATGAATATATGTGTGTTTGTGTGTGTGTGTGTGTGTGTCTGTGTGTGTGTCTGTGTCTGTGTGTATTCATTCATTCTTCATATAACTATACCATGTTGGATTGTTCCATTAAAATATATATTCCAGTTTCACTAATTCCAATTTTCAAGGTCCTAGCTCTTGCACTTTGTATCCTTTTAGTTTAGTTTTAGTCTAATGTTCATTAGTCCTTTATTGAGCCTTTCTGCCAGATCCAATTAGTTGGTCAATCACACTAAGCAATTATGCTAATAAGTATAATCACCTTTTCTGGGAAAGAAGCACAGATTTTTAGCTTTTATAAATCTTCACTGCGGAAAGAAAATAGTTCTAAAGAGGGATTTTCTATAAGGAACGTTGTAATAATCAGAGGCTTTCTTTCTCTTCAGAAGGAGCACATTTGGCTTCAGTCAGTGAAAGCTGCTGACCATTCCTAGAACCACATGCCACTTTTCTACTAACAATGTTCAAATACCTATTGGCAAGTAGTTTTTAAATTGTATTTTGTTTGAATAGATATTAGCAGTGCTTTTTTTGTAAAAGAAAAAGGTGCCGGAACTCACACATGCCATACAACCCGCCTTGCCTACCCTACAAGGTTCCATCCAAAAAAGGTTCCGGAACTCCGTTCTGAGCGTTCTATGAGAAAAAAAGCCCTGGATATTAGTATGGAACAAAATGTATATACACTGAGTTATAAATATTTAAAATATCCAGTGTTCCTATTTAAAACCATGTATCACCCTGAAAGAAATCATACAGATTATATATCACTAAGAAATGGTCCTGTCCCTATTATTTGCCTGAATGTTAATAATTGGAAAACTGTTTCAAGAGGCAGTAACTTCAGTGCTTAAGAATTGGCAAAGTAATGTGAACACCAGTAGTCTTTCATACAAATTGGCTTATCTATTTAGAACTCATCAAGATCAGCATTTTGATAGGGCCACAAATACTTCTGTATCTATGGCAACCGGTACAGATTTAGCACAATATGTTCAAACCACCTAACCTTAGTTAACATCTAAATAGATGCACTTCCTCCACAGTTTCTAAATTATCAGACATTTTTCTGCAACCGTTCCATAAATATGCACATAGTTTATTGTCAACAAGGACACAGAAATATATACACTTTTACTTTGGGTTTGTTGTAATGTAAAAATTTTAGTTTCACTTAGCATATTCCTTCTATCCAATTCAGAGTTGATCCCCCTTGTCCAGAGTAGAACAAGTACACATCCCCGCTCAGTTCAGCTAGCAAAAATGTAGCTTGCTATTTATTTATTAAACAAGAGCAAACATCAAAATAGTCAAGTGGCAAAATGGAACAAAAAAAAGGTAAAAGAGGGAGAGAGAGAGAGAAAGAGAGAGAGAGAGAGAGAGAGAGAGAGAGAGAGAGAGAGAGAGAGAGAGAGAGAGAGAGAGAGATGAACAAGGCAACAATTTACATGATCTCTACTTCTGTATATCAAGAGACATAGAATTATCTAGAGGAAACAAAACTGATTATTTGGTTATTCCAGTTTGAACCCTTTTTATTCATGGGGTATATAATAGCAAAATGAAAAGCCACCTGAAGGGAAAAAATGTCCAGAAAAATTAAGTGCTGTGACTAATGCCATTCTTCTTTATTAATGCCTGCAAAGGGATTGTTTTTTTATCTTGGTATTTTGTTTCTGTGTATGTATGTATGTGTTGTGTGTGTGTGTGTGTTTGTGTGAGTATGTCTTGTTTTGTTTTGTTTTTGGCACCTTTGAGTTAACCTTGAGTCCTAAACTTGACTCCTCCAAGTTTCCTGCAGCTTTCTTGGCAAGAAAATGGTTTGCCATTGCTGATTTCCTAGGACTGAGGGAGAGTTACTGGCTATTTACTTTGTTAGTGCTTACTAAACTTATATCAGTTCTATCAAACTCTGAATAACATATCTTTCAATATTGGGATATAGATTGAACAACGGAAATGTAACTTTTTACTTTCCCCCAGGAAAGTGATGTGACTTTGGCAACTTTCTGACACCAAAGGCAGCATTGCCTTTAGGTCATTAAGTTTGATCCCACTGACAAGAGGGTGCAAAGCATAACATCAGTGGCAGAAGACCTTATTATCTGATTCAGCTAAAATGTCTTGAAGATTAACCTGAAGGACACTGCTCAAAAAGCATCACAGTGTCACTGATAAATGTTTTATGACTTGAGACATATTTGAAGCCAACAAAGTCTATGTAATGAGCAAAAAGCAAATGCTTAGAATAAAGTAACCATATGTTTCATGAGGGTTTTTTTAGCATATATTTTAAAAAGAATAATCTGTAAAATAAAAATTGCTAAATGCAGATTAAATGAATATGCCTTTTAACAATAAATATTAACTAATATTAAGAGTAAATGCTTTTTTTACTGTAGATTGTTTTTAAAAGTAATCTGCAAAATACAGATTACTAAATGTAGAATAAATGAATAAGTATTTTAATAACAACAAAATGTCAGCCATTTATATAAGTGAAGTACATCCAGAAAATAAATTAATGAGTAGTTTGGACAAAGTATGAATAATTCTTGTCTATTATGACAATATACTCACTCCAAGTATGTTGAATCTTCATTTCAGAGATAGTTTCTTGAAAAGATAACCCCATTTCTAAAATATCTTCCAAAGGAGGGGTAAATAAACTATCAACATGAATTAATATATTTATTTATACAACTGTCAAAAAACAGGATAGAAAGTATCAATTAGCTAGTAAGTCTGAATAGAATTGATTCATTAAGAGGCTGATCACTTATGATTAACATATCAATTTTGATCAGTGTCATATGTCTTCAGTTTCTCAGCCCATCAAATGTCCCTATTATTGTATGAATTAAAAAGAAACTATGCCTGACTTTTTTCACATGCAATTTTTCCTAATATTTCTCAGGTATACATTTTTGAGCATGCTTTCTTTAACCAAGATTTCAGTGCAATATTTAAAGACATACAAGTCTGAACAATAATGACGTACAACTTGTATTTGGATGTTAGACTCAGCAGAAATATACTTTAGGCTTACCTAAAACTTTGCATATTGAATGAAAGTTCTTTCTCCTTGTTATTCTTGTTGCCCCAACATTTATAGATTTTTTCTGTCTTCTTAGATAAAATGTGTCCTTCTCTGTCATTTCTTCCAAAACATCTTTTGGACATAGTCCGTCTAGAGAAGCAAACAACATTATGTGCACTGTTGATATTAACTTTCAAAAAGTACCCTTCAGTATTTCCAATATTTTGCATCATTCTGTAGCTGTTAATCTGCTTTATATATTCTTATATATATATTCTTCTCCTTTAATAAAAAATTTCAATTCCTTCTACTGTCCAATGGTTAAAATTATTTGTCTCTAAGAAAAATTTCAAAAGAAGTAAACATTTCTTTATAATCAATTCAGAATCTTATTTCATGTTTAGACTATTAATCTATGTTTTTTATTTTTTGCAACCTGTCTTATTTGGGTTTTTGTTGTTTATTTCAATTCTTAAATTCTTAAGCTTGTACTTAAAAATTGTTTTATTAAAGACTGAAGAGAGACTCACTGATTGTTTCAAACTTGTCAAACCAAAAGTTTCTAATAGTTGGAAAAAGTTAATAAACAATCTCTGAATGTGATTAGGAAATGAAGTCAAGGTGACCATGATTCGTGACCATGTGATTAGGAAATGAAGTCAAGGTGACCTTGATTCGTGACCATGATTGGGACTAGCATTTCCTTCATAAGTTGTTGCAGTCATTAAATCAAGTTGGATCCAATTTTATGACATTTTTTTGATGGTTGTTAAGTAATTCACCATAGTTTTAAGCAAATCTGAGTCAGTAAGCAAATGTAGCAGTCATAAGAACAACCTCCAAACCTGTCACAGGTCACAATCAAGTTAACTTCAGGATACTGCACCCAATGAAAAATGGAAGCTGATTGCCAAGCACCTGAATTGGGGGCAATGTGACAGATATAAGTATAAAGTCTTAAGGGTGAGTACCAGACTTTTCCAGCACTGTTGTAACTTCATCACTAAGCAAATGGTTGTAAGTCAAGGACTACCTGCCTGTGAACTGGGTGTCCTTTTAAAGATGCCAGCCACAATTTGAGCAAGATGGCTATTCCATCCTCACCTTCCAGTATTGAAAATCCACTGGAGATCCCTGTCTTGTGGTTTCTTCATGAGAAGAAACTATGTGGATCACTTGTGGGTGATTTCCCATCCTATCTTTGTCCAGAAAGTTTTGAAAACCCAATCCATTCACCAGCTGTTCACCATAGTCATTGGCTCTATTTTTCACAAGTCATCTTCAGTCCACCATTTCTTCCTCCAGAATCAAATGTTCCACTTTTGATGAATCTAATGATTAAGAACAGAAGTTCCTCAATAGCTCCATGCTAGATGCCCTTTAATGTAACAAGATCCAAATCTGAATTTATTCAAATATTCTTGATTGAACAGAGAGAAAGGATGCAGAAAATATAAATGTTTGATATTTTCAAAATTAATTTTAATCAATTATTTGGGGTGCATATTAATAGAAAACATAGAATTGAATTGGGTACATTTGTGTGTCTCTGTGTGTGTACATATGCAAGAGAAAAAGAGAGAGAGGAAGAGAATAAGTAAGATCAAGAAATGTCAGAAATGCAGGGTTGTGCAGAACATATAAAGGAGATGTGCATTCCCTCAATTGCTAATAGGGAGTTAGTAAGTGTGGACCATACTGAATTAACTATTGTTTTTCCATTGTTTACCATATTGAAAAAAATGTATATGGGTACATCTCAGTCAGATCTAATTTGTGATAAACTAAAAAACAAAGAATACCGACTTAGATTCATCAAGAAGGTGTTGAAGCTGAAATTATTTTCTTTTTTTTTGTTCATTTTTGTTATTCCCCATTTTGTTCTATGTTGTGTCTCCATTATTTTCAACATCACACTTTCCCCTTGTTAGCAAAAACAAGAGCTGAAAAGAAAAGTAAAGTTGTCTTTGAAAATGCAACCTTTGGAACCAAACATCGTTTGTTCCTGACTCAAAAGGCTCACTTGTTCTAAAGTTTTATAGAAAAAGTTTCATGTTGCTAACAAAAATACCAGAGCTAAATACAGAGATTATAAAGTATCATATGGAAATTTAACTGAGGAAATCTGAAGACTATTTTAAAGGGTTAAATTATATACAGTTGGAGATCAAAGTTCTAACAGGTTTAAATGGATGTTTAACTTACATTATTGGTTCCTTCAGACATATTTATGATATGATGAACTTCGATTCTGAGAATGTGTAGATAGGGTGGTTCATGTCAATTGCATTAATCATAATAATATATTTAATATTTCTGTGTAATACCTATCAGTAATTTTACAAGTAGTATATCCTACATCAATGCCCTGATGTATGAACTGATGAAAAAGGGAACAGGAATCAGGAATTGCAGCATACAAAAAAGACCCAGGTTGAACTTTTAGCTTCAAAATTAAAGGCCTTGGACCTTCTCTGGTATGTCACTAAAGATTTTTCTTTTTTATCATGGCCACCATGATGAATTTAATAAATTCTTCTTCCACAAGTTGGGCTAGTCCTTTTTAAAGATGTTGTGGAGGCTTTTACCCATGAACACAATGTAAATGATTGCATTTGTTGCTTGACTCTTTGAAAGTTGACTTGAAAGTTGTCCTACTTCATGATGGAAATAAATCATCATCTATACCATTAGCCCATGCTGCTAACCTGAAAGACTCATGTTTTAACACAAAACCCTTTTCACAAAAGAGTCAATATGAAAAAATTAAATGAAGTATGTGGAGATCTGAAGGTAATTGCCCTTCTGTTCAGCCTACAGCTTTGATACAGTGGTTGGTAGTTTCTTTTGTGAGTGTCTGTGTGAATGGGACAGTAGCAACAGGATAAACATTGTATTTGGAAACAACGGCCAACATGCATTTTACTTTATTTCAATGGAAAAAAATAGAATGTGATAAAGAGTTGTCAGCCCAGAAAAGATTTTCCTTGATCCTTTGCACATCAATCTTGGACTTTTCTCCCCCCCCCACACACACACACATACACTCACACACACACCCACAAACAAAGTGGACAGAACTGGAACTATGTACCCGAAGAATAGATTTTCCAGGTGATACTAAGTTGAGGGAAGTTTATTTTATTTATTTATTTTAATTCCATTTATATCCCGCCCTTCTCCGAAGACTCAGGGCGGCTTACAAGCTTAGCAGTAGCCTTCATTCTATGTATATGCCTGCTTATTAGGGCTTTCACACACACCCCACAAGCGGCATTATTACAAAGTCAGCTTAATTGCCCCCAACAATCTGGGTCCTCATTTTAAGTTAAGAGAAGATATTTTTTTAGTTCCTCAGATTACAAAATTGATAAAAAAGCAAATGATGAAAAGTCAAGTGAAACTGAAAAAAACTATATAGCAATTGTTCAACAGCAACTGCAATAACTTTTAAAGGAAACAGGAAATTATAGCAAAATAGTGAGCAATATCTTCAAGATGTACCAAACTGTGGAATGTAATGTCATTGAAAGTTCATTTCTCAGACTTTTTCCCTGACAACCTTGTCATGGTCAGTGACATGCATTGTGAAAGATTTCACAGGGACATTTTAAACATAGAAAAGAGATACTAAGGTAAATGAACTCCAGTCTTCTGGCTGTATCCTTAGAAGCAATGTTCCCTAAGGTGAAATTCAAGAGAACATCAAACACTACTTCATTTTAGGGAATACTTTTAGGTTTTTAATGAACTTACAAATATAGACTATTATTGTCACTCAAAAATCCTGAATGCCTCCACAGTAAGTGTACTATGCTATCATTTATATATTTAGCCAATTTTAATAACAATTTCAGGATATTTATTGAATTGAAATTATTTCACCAAACTAACCCAAAACTTTCTGCAAACTCAAAGCATAGAAAAAGGTGCCAGCTCTTACTTTAGCAGAGACTTTTACTGGACACTTTAGCAAAAGAGTCCAGTAAAAGAAATTACAAGTTCAAGAAGATACAAGAAGAGTCCATTTCTAGTCCAAGCTTTTTGGTAACTCAACAGTAAGAGACAGAAAGAATTACAGGTAGAAAACTAAAATATTTGCCAAAAGAGCCATTTCTTTGATATAGTCCTATCAATCTGGCTAATTTTCTGATTGCATTTATTATAAATGGTTTGACTTTCATTGCTGTTCTCTTCTTAATTTGAAGTGTGTTGTATTGCAACCTTGCTTGTGATCTCAAACTGATCCCTAACACTAAACCTTGTAACTTTGCTGAGTTTCGAGAATTCAACTGCAGAGATAGTACACTATATTTAATGGGTAGTCTGAGATGATGATGAAAGACTGGAAGACTTAATGCTTTTGAAAAGAGAAAGGATTAATAGGCTGTCAGAAAACTATGTGTGTACAGTCTAACAGATGTTTACAAACTAGCTATCCTATATTTAATTTAACTGGGTTCTATTAATTTCAGGGGTGTATGAAACAATAACAGATTAACCTTTCCAAAGCAGTTTTGTATCTTTATGCTTGGATAATAAAAAGGTTATTTAGTGTTAAATGACTGATGTGAATGTCAGTTCATTTAACAATATAGGAATAATATGACGGAAAATTTGTATGCAAATGACTTATAGTGAATGCTTTTTGAACTTACAATAGTGCTGCATATAAGCATTACCTAAAGCAGTAGAGATCCTATTGTCTTTATAGTGTTTTTATTTTTCTTCATTCTTTCTTTATATTGAATATTGCTTTTGGAAACCAAGAGATGGGGAAACAGAAATAGGCACAGGTTCTGCAGAAATATATCTGCAAATTCCTCATTCCTACCCTTTTATTTTATTTTAAGAATTTTGAGATGAGACACATAAATTTTAAAGAACCCTAAGATGAGTATTTGCAAATATGGCTGAATATTTCCACATTTTAACTCTCTTTCTACATTTTTTTCTCTAAATATTATGAGTGAGGAAGCATGGACTTTCATCTTTGTTGATGTATAACCATAAACATAAAGCCACAGATCATTGTGTATTTCATTGCCAAATTTTACCATTTTATTATAAAACGGACCAGAAAGACTTCTGTTTGATTGCTGGTAATTTAAAATGAAATTAAATAGATCTGTTAGCCTTAGCAAAAAGCACGGGATAATAATCAATTAAACATAATAATATAGAAGGACAATGTGTCATGAATTTTTCAAAGGGCACACCTTATTAGGAAATTATCAGCCTTAAAGATATTGAATGAATAATTGAATAAATTAGATTTGACAAGGTAAATTAGACTAGTAATGTAAGTGTTGGGTGAGGTTGGATATGATTCTTCTCAGCAATGAGAATTAGTGTGATCATGTTGGCTATACTGTATAACAACTCTGGAATGGGTTTTGGCTTGTTGGGTTTTTATCTTTACTAATGCAAATAAGGTTCTATCACAAAAATAATATATCTAAAGTTTTATTACTCACTCATAAAAATTGGAAACTGAGTAATTGGAAGTGCCTACGTTGGGAAAAGGAACGCGGTGGCTCAGTGGGTTAGGACGCTGAGCTTGTCGATCAGAAGGTCAGCAGTTTGGCGGGTCAAATCCCGAGTGCCGCGTAGCAGAGTCAGCGCCTGTTACTCGTCCCAGCTTCTGCCAACCTAGCAGTTCGAAAGCACGTAAAAATGCAAGTAGAAAAATAGGGACCACTACGGTGGGAAGGTAACAGAGTTCCGTACGCCTTTGGCGTCTAGTCATGCTGACCACATGACCACGGAGATGTCCTCGGACAAGCCCTGGCTCTTCGGCTTTGAAACGGAAATGAGCCCCGGCCCCTAGAGTTGGAAACGACTAGCACGCATGTGCGGGGGAACCTTTACCTTTACCTTTACTCATCACCTCAAACTATTTTTTGAAAGGAATTGTAAAGTCAATCTTATTAGTTTTTTCCCTTTGTAGATGCATCCAATTTATTTATCCATAGAACAGCACAAAGTGAGTCAATTATATAGGATTGTGGTTTGAAAATAGCTGAAATTATCATAGGAATATTTCAAGATGGAAAATAAAAAGCAAGTAGCAAACAGGTTTCCAACAATAGCTCAAAGACTATTTCTTGAAAAACAAATGATCTTGCCCCTAAATATTTGCAACCCAAGAATGTGTATCAATGCATTGCATGCATTTTTTAATTGGAGAGGAACAAGCAAAGGTATGTTGGCTTCTTTTATCTCATATTTTTATTACAGTTTAAAAATACAAAATACAAACTACATGTAGTCCTCGACTTATGACCACAATTGAGACCAAAATTTATGTTGTTAAGTGAGACATTTGTTAAGTGAGTTTTGCCTATTTTATGACTTTTCTTGCCACAGTAGTTAAGTGAATCACTGCAGTTGATAAGTTAGTAACCTGGTAGTTAAGTGAATCCGGCTTCCCCATTGACTTTGCTTGTTAGAAGGTCGCAAAATATGATCACATGATCCTGGGACACAGCAAAGGTCATAAATATGAACCAGTTGCCAAGCATCTAACTTTTGATCACGTGACTGACCACGGGAATGCTGCAAAGGTCATAACGATGAAAATAGTCATAAATCACTTTTTCAGTGCCATTGTAAATATAAGCATGTATCTTTATTACAAGGAATCTGACCTCCATAAAAAGTTTATCTACAGTGTGCCCAACTACTATTTTACTCATGCAAAAGCTCATCAGAAGTAGTATCTTACACATTCTTTAGCCTGACTTTGCAAACTCTTTGCCATTAGATGTGTGTATGCAGTGATATGAAAAAAAATGATGATGTGCTCTTTATTTTTTTTAAAAAAATATGTATCTGTGTTGCTGTAATTCCATCAGACCACCTGGAGTAAGTTTTCCACCAACAACCTGTAAAAAACTGTATAACCAGGCCCAAACTTTACAAGTGTAGAACAGGGTCCTCAACCCATGGTCTGTGGCCCTGTATCGGTCCACGGCTGCGTAAGCAGTGAGTGAGCATGCGAAGCTCCATTTAGGCAAGTGGCAGGCGTGCATATCTCCTCTCCTCTCCTCCCCTGCCACAACCACCACTGCCGCCACTGCTTGTCCGTAGAGCCAGAAAGGTTGGGGGTCGATGCTATGGAGAATACCACTAAAAATGGCAAACTTGTCCTCTTCGTAATTATTTGAGTTTATTTATTCACTGCCCAAGAATATACTGACCAGTTTGGAACAGGAAATAAATGCTACTTTGTACCTGGTTTATTTTGAGGCTGAATAAACTATGTTTGTTTATAGATACCAAGAGTGTTTTATTAGGAGAAACTTGAAGTTCCACAGCTGAGGAAAATACAGCCAAACTGCAGTTCAAGACAATTTTCTTTTGTATTCAAGATGCTAATCAGAGATAAATTCTAATGCCTAAAGAAACTGATCAGTCCTCTGACAATTAGTTCTGTGAAGGTCAGTACGTTACTTAGTTTATCAGAACAAAGTTACTGAGGCTCTTTGACCTAAGCAAATGAACCTTTGGTAGTTTTCTTTGATATATTTTTGCAAGCAGTTCTGTGTTCAAGGCTTAGACCATCAGTTGTTATTTTCTTTCCCCACCTGCTGCCAGCATCATCTTCCCATCGTCCTGTGCGCCCCCACAGGGAGGGCCTTCTCAGGGTACCGCCGGTTAATGAATGCCGGCGGGTTATTCCCAGGGGAAGGGCGTTCTCTGTGGGTGTGCCTGCCCTATGGAACCAACTACCCACAGAAATTAGGACTGCCCCCGACCTTCGCTCATTTCGCCGGGACCTGAAAACTTGGCTCTTCGATCTATTTGGTTCAGACTGTGGGGTTGTTAAATTAACTGGGTTTTAGATTTACTCTTGGGGCTTGAATTTAATTTGTTTTAATTGTTTTTATTTTTTTGTATTCATGGTTTTAACTGCCCTGTAAACCGCCCTGAGTCCTATGGGAATAGGGCGGTATACAAATCCAATAAAATAAATAAATAAATAAATATGTAGCAGGAAATAGTGTCAGTAGTGTTCAGGTTTGCAGAGTGCTTTGCAAGAGCTGCACCTAGTGAAAAAAAATGTCTTTGGAAGGCTACATGTGATCTATGGAGGCCCTCATGTTGAGAATGGTAAAAATATATCACGTAAAGGTTTTATTATAATTTTATTTTAATATTTTTAATGATAACACTGCTACCCTAGCTTTATACAAAACCCTGGAATAAAATCCAGTAATTTATATAACTTTCAGAAATAATAATAATAATCCTATGGCTGGTAATCCTGTGGGTTAAAGCTGTTAATTTCCATTGTAGTGACACTGAAATGAACAGTAATGTCATTTGGGTTTTGGCAATGTAGTAAAAGGATTTAATTGTATTAGTGAATAAAATGGGAGAGGCAAAGTTTAATTATTGAACTTCACTGTTTTGCTCCCACCTGATGCTGAGATTACTTAGTCCTTCATGTGCTGAATAAAAACAAAAGCCAGACATATATAATAAACTACCTTTTTTAAATATCTATTTGCCTGGATCCTGTTCAGATCCAAATAGTGAGGAATTAGGTTATAATTCAATGGGGGTTTCTCCTTTCTCTACTAGTTCATCTTTGGTTCTGGGATCATACGCCCCTCAGAACTGCCTTGCAACTCACTCAGCTCTTTCCTAACTTAATTCTCTTTGTAGGATTTTGTAAAGGTTTTTTAAAGCCTCTCCTGGGGCTCTTTGGGTAGTCTGCAAAAGTCATTGCTTGGAGAACCACATGCTGCAGAAATCTTCAAAAGAACTGTGAGAAGGAAGGTTTCCACCTCTAAGAACAAGGGTTTTTTTCCTCCATCTTTGGATATTAGAAAAAATCTATCCTCTTTAGCACGTCTTCCCATGATCCACAGTACTACAACCAAACTCAGCATGTTTTATTTTCTTCTTTTGATATTAATTAATCTCTTCTTATGCTTTGTAAGCAGGCTGAATCTGAAAAATGAATTAGTTATATTAATATTGTATTACTCACTTTGCTATTTCATATAGCATAATGGGTGACCTAGTACTTATCCATCAAATTATCCCTTTCTATGCATTTAGGAGAGAGGAAAGAAATACTTCATAATAAATTGGCAGTTAACTTTCACTACATGTATTTATATCTACAGTTTTAAAACTGTGTTAGATATTCTCATGGGGAAAAAAAGAAATGAAAAAAGAAAATAACAACAACAACAACAACAACAACATCTGAAATAGAATCACTGCTGAACACTGTCTGTATATATAGCCAAGATATTGCAATGGAGTTTGGCTTGGACAAATGTGCCACACTTACTCTCAAACAAGGAAAAATAGTGAAAACTGAAGGAATCAAGATGCCCCACTAAAATAACATTAAGAGTCTGGATGAGGAAGATTATTACAAAAACTTGGGTATCCTTCAAGCTGACAACATCAAGCACATTGAAGTCAAGAAAAAGATTAGAGATGAATACATCAAGAGAGTGAAGAAGATCTTAAAGTCCAAACTCAATGGAGGAAATACCGTGAAGGTAATCAACACCTGGGCAATTCCAGTCATTAGATAAAGGTAAAGGTTCCCCCGCACATGTGTGCTAGTCGTTTCAAACTCTAGGGGCCGGTGCTCATCTCCGTTTCAAAGCCGAAGAGACAGCGCTTTACCGAGGATGTCTCCATGGTCATGTGGCCGTCATGACTAGACCCCAAAGGCACATGGAACACTGTTACCTTCCCACCGTAGTGGTCCCTATTTTTCTACTTGCATTTTTATTTGCTTTTGAACTGTTAGGTTGGCAGAAGCTGGGACAAGTAACAGGCGCTCAGTCTGTTACGTAGCACTCAGGATTTGACCTGCCAAACTGCTGATCTTCTGATCAACAAGCTCAGTGTCCTAACCCAGTGAGCCACCACGTCCCTCAGTCATTAGATACACAGCTGGAATAGTGAACTGGACTCAAGCAGAACTAAAAGCAATGGATAGGAAAACCAAAAAAATAATAACAATGAATCATGCCCTTCATCCACGCAGTGACATTGACAGACTCTATCTACCAAGGCAAATAGGTGGGTGTGGAATGTTGTAAGTACATCAGATGGTTGAAGAAGAAAAAAGGGCTTTGGAAGAATATCTGAAGGACAATGAAGATGATGCACTGAAGTTAGTATGCCAGGAAGGCTTACTGACTACTGGAGAGACCAAACTGGCCTACAAGAAAGACCAAATGAAGAACAGAATAGAGGCATGGGAAGACAAAGCACTACATGGACAGTACATTAAAAAATAGCTGGGAAAGCAGATAATAACAAGACCTGGCAATGGCTAAGAGCAGGAAAGTTGAAGAAAGAGACCAAGGGACTAATTATGGCTGCACAAGACCAAGCCTTAAGGACAAATGCATACAAAGACAAAATTGAGAAGACAGCAACAGACAGTAAGTGCTGCCTATGCAAAGAAGCTGAAGAAACAGTGGACCACCTGGTAAGCTGGTGCAAGAAGATCACACAGACTGACTACAAGCAGTGGCATGACAAAGTAGCAAGAATGGTGCATTGGAAGATCTGCAAGAAATATCATTTGCCTGTAAGCAAGAACTGGTGGGATCATAAAATAGATAAAGTTAAACTGCTCTGGGACTTCAGAATTCAAACAGACAAGCACCTGCAACATAACACCCTGGACTTAACAATTGTTGATAAGAAAGACAAAAAAGTATGGATAGTGCATGTGACAGTGCCTGGAGACAGCAGAATAGATGAGAAAGAACTGGAGAAGATAACAAAATACAAAGACCTACAAATAGAAATACAAAGACTGTGGCAAAGGCAAGCAAGGATAGTACCACTAGCAATAGGCCCCTTGGGTGCAATCCCAAAACAACTGGAGCACCACTTGAACAACATTGGCATTGACAAATTCGCCATTAGTCAATTGCAAAAGGCGGCCTTACTAGGAACTGCTTCCATCCTGTGACGATATCTATAATACCATTAAACATCCACATCTGCCTATCTCAGGTCCTTGGTAAGGACTCGATAGGTAGACAAAAATGCCAAATCCAGTCTGAAATCTGACTGACTGTGTGATGATCAAAATAATAATAATAATAATAATAATAATAATAATAATAATAATAATAATAATAATAATAATAATAATAATGTTGGAAGAGGCCTTGGAGGTCATCTAGGAAAGCCTATACCATTTCAGACAAATGGCTATCCAGTCTCTTCTTAAAAACTTCCAGTGTTGGAGCATTCACTGATTAATTATTCTAACTGTCAGAAAATTTCTCCTTAGTACTAGGTTGCTTCTCTCTTTAGTTAGTTTCCATCCATTGTTTCTTGTCCTACACTTGGGTGCTTTGGAGAATAGCTTGACTCCATCTTCTTTGTGGCAACCCCTGAGATATTGGAAAAATGCTATATGACGTAGAAGTTGGTGAAAAAGGTTCATGTAATGCCAGTATTGAAATATTTGTGCTGGTGCCAATTGCTTAATATGAAGAATTTACATTTTTAAATTTAAGAATTTAAAATCCGTGCTGGTAGAAGAATTCTGGAAGTTGACATCCACGCATCTTAAACTGGCTAAGGTTGAGAAATGCTGCCTAAATATCACAATTGCCTTTGGTTTGGATCAGCAGGGTCCTTATACCTTTATGTAAAAGAAGGCATGTATGCAAGGTGACCTATTTCAGAAATTAATCAGAACAATCAAGAACTATAATAGCTGAGTGATACACAAGAGAGAATAATCCTAGACAGACATCCAGATGCAAACCTATCTGAAAACAATGATATTCACATTTGAATAGACAAATTTGGATTGCACTGTCAGTCACATTCTGTATTTAGCTTAAGTTGCATCAAGACTGACATAGGTTTAATTTGTCAAGCATAACTATTTATTCTTACACAAATGTCCTGTCCAGGCTGAACCAACCTGAAATTATTTTACAAATCTATTTTGTCATGGCTTTGTGATACAAAGTCACAATGGGGTGAGTATAGAAAAGTAACATAAAGAAAAATGAGAAAGGGTAGTAAAAAATGAATTATCATATTGCTCAAAATTTCTTCTCCTGGTTGATACTGGAAAGGAAGTAATTTGATCAGGGTTTGACTAAAAGTCTCAAGAAAAGTAGCACTATTTGTGATAAAAGTGAGAGGGAACTGATTGACCCTTTTATGTAAGGCTGTTTATATTTTATTACTTGATTATTTTCTTTAAAGAGCTTTACCACTGGTGTCTGAACTCCTATCATTAAAAGTATTTTGCTAAAGATTATTGTTGTAAAAGGAAAACTTTGCCTCTGACAATTATTCTGAAGTGCCTTTTACACACTTGTGATCTTTTCATTTGATATTATTCCCATCAATCCATCAAATCTGCTTCTATAAAATTTGCACAGAGCCAACCATTCTAAAGTGATAATGGAATATTCTGTAGAATCTACATACACAAGATGTGGCTGTGGGCAAATTAGATAGCATTTCAGAAGTAGATTTGTGATTAAAAGCTTTCAGGTTGCTAATGAAGCCTACATGTTCAATCAATCTAAATTCTGAGAGCAAACAAGGGAAGATAATCAGCTAGCTTTGAATTCCAGGAAGATCATAGCTGACCAATATTGGCCATATAATGCTGGCTGAGCCACAAAATGTTTGTGCTATTTTTGTGCAGAGTGTTAGGAACGTAAATTTACCTCTTCCTTTCCAAGCAAATTTATCTAAACATAGCGTGGTAGCAATTGCAGGGTTTTGTTTTGTTTTTTAAGAAAAAATCATGAAGGTCTTTTCCAAGCTTAACAACTATGTAGGAAATTGAGCCAAGGAAGCTATATGCCTGTTGAATAAGCTCTGTGAGGTGCATTCTATATCTAGAAAACTCTAAGACTAAGGCAGAATAGGTCACCTGATATCAGCTAAAGAATTTGAGCATATCCCTTTCATAACAATTTGGCTATTCCACTGGAATTCATTCATTTGTGCTTGTGTATATAAATAACTTGTTATACATTCAGCGCTGATCAATGTAGCCCTCATCTTTGTTGCATTCAATATCTTGAATTTCTTCATTTCTGGCTAAGCATATGATAAATTTTGGTGGATTCATTTAAAAGAATTAAGGTTAAGTAACTTGCAAATCTAATGAAATGGGTGATAAAATACAAGTTCAATGATTGTTACTACTAAATTCTTTTTGTGTGATACATACATTAACCAAGCACAAAGCATGTGCAAATAAATTACTGTAATTTATAACATTTACATCATTAAATGTACTTAGCCATTACCATCATTGCTGTTAAAGCTATACAGTATCATCAATTTATGTTGGGCTCTATAAAGTTACCTTCTAATTAGTGTCAAGTGATTACCTTAATTTAAATTTGTGGGTCAACTAAGAAAAAATATAATGAAATAATGTCTGATGGCAACTTTGTACAGTTGTCAAAAGCAAATAACAGAAAATAAAATTTACGAATGAAGGCAAAGATACATGTCCCAGGATAATATTGCAGGATCCAATCTGGGTCAGTCACCGCAACCAGAGGTTTAGTCTTCTGAGCTTTTGGACTTGTACTGGAGCACATCGTCAGGGAACTTCTCTCTCACCAGAATGTGTGCAAATATAACATTTGCTATTGGTGTGAATAAGGAAGTGCTTATGAAGCTACCATGTACTTCTGTTTTTCTGGGCAACTATTGTGGCACTGTTTATTTATTCATTTTAATCATGGATTATAGATATAGTACCAGAACATATAACATCAGAGAACTAATAGGTTCACAGAAGATATACAGTAAGGATGGAGAGATAGACAAATACCATTTATGGAATATTGATAGATTTGGAACAGAGGAACTAAAAGAAAGCATGAAATATTTGGAGTGGTAATCTGATGATTTCTTGGGTTTCTAATGATATGATAAAAGCAAGCATTCTATCTTGTTGTAAGAGGCTTACTGTAACTGTAGTTTCTTATCTGTGAACTTTAGTCTGTGTATAAACAACTTCCATAGTAAATTGCAGAACATCAAAATAGCAGCATTGGCTGCCAAGCCCAACTGCCTTTCATCCTTTTAAATTAGTTTTATCCTTGAATGTGATGAACCGTTGTGAAACTACAACAAAAAGGTCACATTAATATTCACATTACAGTGAATAATTGCATGTTTGAATAAACACCAAAGTTCACATTCCACCACATTCTCCCAAAGAGTCTGGATGATGGCTAATAAACTAAAGCTGGATTATATTTACCATTTCTATGCTTTTGTGGGCCTTCAACTTTTTGTTTTATTCTGAGAGATATCCAGAGAACAAATGGTGAATTGAAGATGGCTGCGCTAAAATTGGAGCCAACAACCATATAAGGGAATAAAGGGCCAGTAAGCAGACCAATTTTTCCCAACTTCTCTCTGGACAAGAAGAGCACTTGAAATTATCCACAAATGTTCCAGACAATTGCTTCACACAAAGACATCACAGGATAGCAGTCTCTGATAGGTTTAGAGCTCTGGTAGAAAAGGTACTTTGTTTTATTAATTTTGTTCTTCTAATTATGCATTTAAAGTATTATCATCAATAAATAACAAAACTAGACACTTTTCAAAGTTTATACACTGAAATGTACATTATTAGGCACTTCATAACCAAATGATATATATCAATATCATTTCTCCATAAATATATTTTAGATTAATGAATATTCTCCAGAGCATATGACTTTTTTTTAAAGTGAACCTAAATATTTCCAGTTTAAGATGTACTGGTGCCAGTATGTCTTGCTTCATTCCTTTCTCTATTTATTTCACACTGTACCATTCCTGTGTGAGTAAATGATAAGAATGAATTTAGGCTAATAAATTTTGTCAGAATATTTACATGATGATTGCTGGTATTTTTTTTTACTTTACAGTTCTCTGCTTTTAATATGATACATATAGCTAATACTTATATGGTTGGATGACCAAACTGCTTATTCTGCTCTGAGAGGTTTGATATTCATATGGCTTTAATTAATGAATATTAAGAACTCATAAAACACTACAAGCTATATGCTGAGAGTCTTAATAATACTTTCAAGTTTCTGCCATGGAATATTAGCCAAAATCGTTTATTTTTTTTCTTTTCTTTTTTCACATATGCAGTTTAAAAAGGAATGAGACCCCATACCTTTGCTAATCAGTACACAAGTGCAAGTTGCTATTGTGTTGTTCGTATAAAATGAAAAGAAAATAAATCTGTATTTAAATTAAGATTAGTCAAATTGTGATTGATGAGATTTTTTTTCAGAACAATTTGCAAATAAAGTAAAAACAAGCCACTTTATGTAAGTGCACATGATCTCTTTAAAAGATGCAGATGATGTGGATTTTGACAGTTGTTTCTATGGCAACCTATTTAACTGGGAATAGAATATAGATATGGATACATAGATATGAAATTGCATACAGAAATGATGGCATTGGGGGGGCAATTAATTCTTACAGAAGTTGATATTAAAACACTTGACCTTCTGAATGGAAATTCAAACACATTAATATGCTTTGTCCATTTGTTCTCACAATTGCTTTCTTATCTGATTCAGACCTCTGAAAGGAGTCATGTCTTCATTTTTCAGTTGATGGTCAAAAGATGGTTTATTAGAATACTTAGACTAAAACAGGTATTTCCAATCTGTAACCCTCAGGTTATATGTGACTCTGGACAGATAGTAATGTTATATATTGAATGTTAATTGTTAAACAGACAGCTCAGCTGGACATCAGCTATGTAACACCCGGCAACAACAGGTGGTGTTGTAACTCCCGTCTTATTGGTCAGGCCATTCTGGCAGGACCCTTTAAGGATGTGGATTGGACGCCGGCTTGCCGGCAACAGTATTTAAAGGAGTTGAGCTGTGGAGACTCTGTCTGTTCCATCCACAATAAAACTGAACATGAACCCGATGTTCTGTCTTCTGTTCCTGACCGGTCTACCCACGATACACAACAGTGGCGACAAAGGTGGGATGGGATACTGCTTGTAGAGCTGAAGCGCTAGCTGAGTCACTAGAGCTGAAGCACGAGCGAACACGGGAAAGGAGGGAAGAGAAAACTCTCCCGACTAAATTCCTTCCTGGCAAAGAGCAGTAACCGGACCAGGACAGAATGACCCAAATCGGACACGTCCGCGAGTTTGATGTCCGTCACCCAGGACAATGGGAGTCCCACTTGGGACAAGTCGAGGGGTATCTTCTTCGTGAACAAAATCACAGAAGATAAGGCGAAGGCAGCGGCGCTGCTATGCATTAGTGGGCCAGCTGTGTATGACGTAGCCGTCGGGCTATGCATCCCTGATCCTGCCACGGCACTACCCTATGCTGACCTCGTCGGCAAATTGAGCCAACACTTCATGCCTAAGAAGTCTGAAATCTACTGGTGACTTCGATTCATCCAGAGGAATCAACTTCCAGGTGAATCGGCGATGGATTTCATGGCTGCCGTGCGACAAGCCGCCCGAATGTGCAGATTCCCCGACCTGGAAGATTGGATTCGGGACCGAATTGTGTTTGGCCTGAGTGACGATCACCTCCAGCAAAAAATAATCGCAAAACCAACCCTGAGCCTGTCAGAAGTAGTCAATGAAATTATGGCTCAGGAGGCGATCAATGAAAAGAACGCGCTCAGACATAACAACAACCCGAACGGCTCCGTGCATCAGGAAAATGCTGCTGACAGCAGAGAAGGGGAACAAGCCAACGAAACTGAAATCGACGCTATTCTACAAAGGCTGTAGAAGTTCAAGAACCGACGTGATCACATCCAGATGCAAAAGAAGCCAGTAGGGGCTAACAGAAACTCGAGAGTCCCTAGCCGCAACACAAGTGGGAACAGCCAAAATTGTGCCAGCTGTGGGGGCAATCACCCCAGAGCATCCTTCCAGTTCCGCGGAGCCAAATGCCATGCATGTGGTAAAACTGGCCACATACAGTCCGTCTGCTGAGCCCGAAACCGCGACAACGTAAACGACATCGAAGAGCAGCCTGCAGGTACCAGTACCCCCTTTGAAACCCCAGGTACCCGGGCACCCCAGATTATAGAAAATTTGGAAGTGGCATGCCAGTCAGCAATCCACCCCCCGCTCAAACCTAAAATCCAAATCACTATTAGTATAGAGGGAATCCCTTGCCAAATGGAAGTAGATTCTGGCTCGCCAGTTTCTTTAATTTCATCTGAGACCCTGTCTTTAATTTGTTCTAAGAGCAGGCAGTGGATTGGCATAACACCCACCAAAATTAAACTAACAGACTTCCAACGTTCCCCGATTAAACTAAGAGGACGAGCCACTGTGTTTGTCAAATATAAGGGATTCCAGGGTCAGCTAGAAATTCTAATCACCGAGGGAAAAAGGACTAATCTAGTGGGCTTAGATTGGTTTGAGGCCCTGGGCATTTGGCTAGGGGGAATAAACAGTGTCCAATCTAATAGCCTAGATTCCGTCTATAGTGAGTTTACAGACGTGTTCAGGGGGTTTGGGAAAATACACCGGGCCCCCAGTTAAATTGAGACTTAATCCAGAAGTCCTGCCCGTTAGAATTAAAGCTAGGAGGGTCTCGTTCGCTTTAAAAGAAAAAGTTGAAAGCGAGTTAGATAAATTAGTAAGGCAGGGAATTCTGGAGCCCGTAGGGGGGGGGAATGGGAAATGCCTATTGTCACCCCCCTAAAACCGAATGGTAAAATAAGAATTTGCACGGATTATAAGGCTTCGGTAAACCGGGCCTTGAATCCGCATGCTTACCTGGTCTCCTCGGTGAAACACGTCCTCGCAGCAATACAGTCCGGCGCCATCTTTGCCAAGCTCGACTTGGCGCAGGTGTATCAGCAACTTCTGGTTTCCCACGAAACAGCTGAAATTCAAACAATTGTCACACAATTGTCGGAATTGCTCTAGCTCCGGGGATTTTCCAGGAAATTATGGAAAAAACGCTGAAAGGTATCCCTGGTGTGTGCCCGTATTTTGACGATGTGCTGATTGCCGGGGAATCGGAGACACAGTTGGCTGACAGGCTGAGAGCAGTACTTAGCAGATTCAGGACTGCCGGTTTGAAACTACAGAAAGATAAGTGCTGTATTGGGGTAAAGTCAACCGAATTTTTAGGGTTTAGGATAGATGCACAGGGCATCCACCCCACTGACTCAAAAGTAAGAGCTATTAAGTTGGCTCCTACTCCTAAAAATAAGGCGGAATTAAAGGCATTCTTAGGCTTGATTAATTTCTACCCTTCATTCTTATCCCATAAGGCAACTATTGCAGAACCTCTGCATAGTCTGCTAGACAAAAACGCCCCCTGGAAATGGTCCACAAAACATGACAATAGCTTCAAAACCCTAAAACACTTGCTCTCTAGAAATTCAGCTGTCACTCACTTTGTCGAAGGAAAACCTGTATGCCTTGCATGCGATGCCTCTCCTTATGGTGTGGTCGCGTTACTCAGTCACTTAGAAGACACAGGGGAGCAAAAGCCAATTGCCTTTTACTCCAGGACACTTACACCTGCAGAGAGAAACTATGCACAGATAGATAAGGAAGCGTTAGCCCTCATGGCAGGGGTTAGGAAGTTCCACGACTACCTGTATGATAGGAAATTCGTCATCTTCACTGATCACAAACCCCTGTTGGGGTTATTCACAACCAACAAAATAACACCTCAGATACTATCCCCCAGAGTCTTACGTTGGTCCGTCTTCCTGTCTGCCTACTCTTATGACTTGAAATATAAACCTGGGAAAGACATGGAACATGCAGACGCACTAAGCAGACTGCCCCTGTCCATTGTTGAGCCAGACCCTGCCCCAGCCTGTAACCTCATTACCATTCAGGACCTCCCTGACTCCCCCCTCCAAGCCAAGGATATAGCTAGCAGCACAGCTAGCGATAAAAATTTAAGCAGAGTATCAGCATGGGTAGCCTCAGGCTGGCAGGCACAGAACCCAGGGAAGGACTTTCAACCATACTTTACCCGAAGAATTGAACTATCTTCACATAAAGGATGTCTACTATGGGGAAGTAGGGTTATAGTCCCTGACAAACTGAGAATTAAGGTATTGCAGGCATTACATGAAGGGCACCCAGGCATTGTTAGAATGAAAGCTCTGGCCCGCAGCTATGTTTGGCGGCCTGGTCTCGACAAAGAAATTGAACGGCAGGTTGCGGGGTGCTATCAGTGCCAAAAAACCAGGCCTGAGCAACCACACCACCCAGTGTAAAAATGGGAACCAACTTCTACGCCCTGGTCAAGAATTCATATTGACTATGCAGGCCCCTTTCAAGGCCACCTTTTCCTTATAGTTGTGGACAGTTACTCAAAATGGTTAGAGGTAGTTCCTGTGTCTAGCATGACCACGTCCAAAACTGTGCAGGTGCTGCGGGGGCTCTTTGCAACACATGGCCTACCTGATGTCATTGTGTCAGACAATGGCCCACAATTTACGTCTACTGATTTTCAGGCTTTCAACAGAGCCAACTTGATTAGGCACATCACATCTGCCCCCTTCCACCCAGAGACTAACGGCCTTGCAGAACGCATGGTAAGGTCAACAAAAGACGCCCTGAAACGAATTATCACTGGAGATTGGCATCAAAGACTTGCACAATTCCTATTGAGTCAACATACCACTCCATCCACTACCTCCGGCAAAAGCCCAGCTGAACTGCGTTGGGGCTGATGCCTCATGACTAAACTGGACAGACTACACCCTGACCGTGTGGGGGCGGAAGTGGAGCAGCGCACTACCGTGAAGGAATTGACAGTGGGGGACCGTGTGTGGGTCAGAAATTACTCCACAAGGGACTTTTGGGTTTAAGGGGTGGTGATTGATAAAACTGGGCCATTGTCATATGTTATTGAGGGGGAAGGGGGCCGACAGTTTAGAAGACATTTAGACCAGTTACGGAAACGGGCCCCGGAAAACCAGCCCGAGGGTGAGGCCAACATCAGAGAGTCAACATTAGGCCCTGCAATCACAGTAACACCTGAAAGGCCCTCACAACTATATGCCATCCACACAAACCAGGGATAGACCAGAGACTAGTGAGGCATCTCAGAACCCGGGGGAACAGCAGTGGGACCCCGATCCCAGACCAGGGGATAGCGGGGAAGAACCTAGCCAGTCTCCAGGCAGGGCAGAGTTGCCGTTAAGATGCTCAAACAGAATCCGCAAGCCCCCAGCATATCTGCAGGATTTCATAAGGTCATAGGTCATCCACAAGGGAAAGAAGAAAAGTTATATTATTGTTCTTGTTGGGGGGGGAAGGGAATGTTATATATTGAATGTTAATTGTTAAACAGACAGCTCAGCTGGACATCAGCTGTGTAACACCCGGCAACAACAGTAGGTGTCGTTACTCCCGTCCTATTGGTCAGGCCATTCTGGCAGGACCCTTTAAGGATGTGGATTGGACGCCGGCTTGCCGGCAACAGTATTTAAAGGAGTTGAGCTGTGGAGACTCTGTCTGTTCCATCCACAATAAAGCTGAACGTGAACCCGATGTCCTGTCTTCTGTTCCTGACCGGTCTACCCATGATACACAACAAGTAATGTGGCCTTACAAGATTGAATTAAAAATATTAAAAACTAAAGGAAATATGTTATTTATACACATGAATTACATAATATATTTTATATATGGCCCAAGACAATTCCTGTTCACTCAATGTGGGCTAGGCAAGCCAAAATGTTGGACAAATCTGCTCTAAATGAAGGATTAATACTTTGAATTAGTTGAATTTTAGGTTTGCTTTAAAGATTTTGACAGGTTCAGGTACTAAAAAAACTTTCTTATAATTTGTCAGTCCAGTCATTTTATTGCAGTCTATTTCAACTATGCCCATTCACTTATTATGTAGATATTTCCGCAGTCCACAATGGTCCTCCGAACTGAGCCAGGCGCTCAGCTGAGAGGAATTCCCCGACAGCCGCCGAGCTGTCAGAATGCCGCTCGCCGATTGGCCGCTGTCCGAGCGGCGGGAAAATTACTGTTACCTGATTGGTTGTAATGTTTGACAGTTCACTATATAAGCCGGGATTGTTTTGACAGTCAGCTGCCCGGAGCTGAACCGAATAAACTTATGAACCTTTGCCTACGGTCTCACTCTTGTCTTTGTAAAGACATTTCACCTGGCGACGAGGATGGGATCCCGGTACTATAGAGCTGCCTGCTGAGCTAAGTCACACCGCGAAGGAGTTCCGATCCCTCTCGCTGACAAGTCACTGCTGAAGCCACTTGAGGGCAAAGGAACCCTTCTGCAGCTTGAACAGTACTGTGGACCCAGACCATGGCAAATTTAGGTCACGTCAGAGAATTCGACGTCCGCCACCCCGAGGGTTGGGAGTCGCACTGGGGGCAAATTGAAGGCTACCTCATTGTCAACAAGATAATGGAGGACCGCCACAAAGCCGCAGCCCTTCTCTCTCTCAGCGGGCCCGCCGTTTACGACATCGCTGTAGGGCTCTGCAGCCCAGACCCCGTCGCGACCATACCCTACGCTGTGTTGACCGACCGCCTCAGCAAGCACTTTATGCCCCGTCGGTCTGAGCTGTATTGGCGCCTCCACTTCGCCCGCCGCCGCCAGCAACCCGGCGAAACGTCCACAGCCTTCGTCGCGGGGGTACGTCACGCCGACCGCAGGTGCCAATTTCCAGACCTGGAAGACCGCATCAGAGACCAGGTTATCGCCGGTCTCTCCAACGAGCGGCTCCAGTGGAAATTGGTAGCCAAGGCACCGATGGACCTCGCTCAACTCATACTAGAGATCATGGCCTACGAAGACAGCCCTGTGTTCAGAAGCAGCCCGGCCGGGTCAGTCCACCACGCCTGGGAGCCGGACAACGAGCAACTGGAGACCCACACCGGCATCAACGACATCATGTCCCGCTTCAACAAAATGAGCGCCGACCATGGAAGGAACCGCAGGCCATTCAAACCAGCCGGTCCAGGCCAAAGACCCACCTCCACCGGCCCCAAACCGAAGTGTGCCAGCTGTGGCGGGGTTCATGCCAGAGCCACATGCCGCTTTAGAAATGCCAAGTGCCACGGATGTGGGAAGACCGGGCACATTCGCTCCGCGTGCCGCAGCTTGAACCGGGAAACCCTCCTCGAGCTTGAGGAAATTCCGGCAGGTAGGACCAAGGTCCCTTCCCCCGCCAAAGAAAATCCCCAGCCCTCAGTGCTGTCCATTTGGGCCAAACAAAAAATCTCGACCATCCACCATTTACAGCCCAAGATTAAGATCTGGGTTAAGATTCAAGGGGTGCCTTGTGAAATGGAGGTCGACTCCGGGTCCTCCGTTTCGATAATGTCATGGGACACCCTCAAAAAAATTGGGTTTAAAAGCAGACGCCGTATTTCCCTACAGCCTTCCAAAATTATCCTTGCAGACTTCCAGGGGGCCGCTATCCAATTAAAGGGACAAGCACAATTAAAAGTAGAATACAAAAAATTCCTTGGGCACTTAACAGTACAGATCACAGAGGCACCCAGAACCAGCCTCATCGGTTTAGACTGGTTCGAGGCTCTGGGCATCCGCCTGGAGGGCACCAACCGCATACAGTCCCAAACCCTAGAACAGGTCTGCCAAGCGTTCGCCGATGTCTTCGATGGAACGCTTGGCAAATATACCGGCACCCCTATCGACCTCAAACTAAAACCTGAGGTGGGTCCCATCCGCATTAAGGCAAGAAGGGTCCCCTTCGCGCTGAAACAAAAAATCGAGGCCGAATTAGATCGCTTAGTCAGCCTCGGGGTCCTAGAACCAACAGATGGGGGAACCTGGGAGACACCCATCATGACACCAGTTAAACCAAATGGGGACGTGAGAATATGCACAGATTATAAGGCAACTCTGAACCGCGCACTAAATCCCCATGCATACCCAGTCCCCGCAGTTAGGGACGTGCTCTCTGAAATAGGTTCTGGCTCAATATTCGCCAAACTCGACCTGGCGCACGCTTTCCCTCAGCTTCCTGTTACCCAAGAAACAGCTGAGGCTCAAACCATTGTTACACACCGCGGCGCCTTTAAGGTAAACCGCCTTCAATTCGGTATTTCAGTGGCTCGTGGTATCTTCCAGGAAGTCATGGAAAAAACCTTAAAGGGAATCCCAGGGGTCTGCCCCTATTTCGATGACGTGCTCATCGCAGGGGAATCGGAAAACAACTTAGCAACCAGACTGCAAGAGGTACTATCCAGATTTCGAAAAGCGGGGTTAAAACTCAAAAGAGAAAAATGTTCCATAGGCATCAAAAAACCCCTGGTCCCGCATCCACATTGATTATGCTGGACCTTTCCAAGGGCAGGTCTTCCTTATAGTAGTGGACAGTTATTCCAAGTGGCTGGAGGTTCTCCCGGTTCACAACACAACATCCACTGCAACCATCCAAGCCCTCAGGGGAATCTTCGCAACACACGGTCTCCCCGACGTTATAATATCAGACAATGGCCCACAATTTACTTCTCATGACTTTCAGATCTTCACGAGGAGCAATTGTATTAGGCACTCAACGTCGGCTCCCTTCCACCCATCGTCCAACGGCCATGCAGAAGTTATGGTGAGGACCACCAAAGACGCCCTCAAAAGAATCATCACGGGGAACTGGCACCGTCGCCTGGCACAATTTCTTTTAGCCCATCACGCTACGCCCTGCTCCTCCACCGGCAAAAGTCCTGCTGAACTACGATGAGGCCGCCGCCTGGTGACAAGGCTCGACAGACTCCACCCTGACAGACCCGCAGCCGAAATGACCCCCATCGCCCAGCCAAAAACATTCTCCAGGGGTCAAAATGTCTGGTCTCGAGATTATGGGGGAAGGGATAAGTGGGTTCAAGGGGTTATCCTGGACCAAACAGGACCGTTGTCTTACACAGTGGACACAGGGACAGGACTTACACAATGCAGACACGCAGATCAGCTCCGACCCAGGTCACCCCCCAACCCCACGCTGCAACCGATTCTGGAGGAGCCCGCGCCACCCGACACCCCCGGACCCATCGAACTTCCCCTTCCCCAGGACCCACAACCGACTGCCAAAATCCCTCCAGAGACAACTCCACTGGCAGCACAATCCGAAGGAAGCACCCCCTGCCTCCGACAGTCCAGCCGAGCCAGAAGACCCCCCGCATACCTCGCGGACTTTGAATGGAAGGGAAACCCACCGACTGTCAGAAACCCTGTTAACAATACTTGTTTTAAAAGTTCAACTGTTGTTACAAATAACGTACCAGTTCAGGGGGGGGAAAGGGGGTGAATTATATCGGGAAACCTGGGGATTCCAAACAGCAAATAAAGCACTGGCCCGGCAGACTTTTGACAGTTGACAGCTGTCAAATGGCTGCCAAAAGCAACAGCGCATGCGCGCCGCCCCGCCGGCCGCCATTACCGATGACAGCTGTCAAACGAGCTGTCGGGACCAAACACGCACGGGCCGGATTTGACAGTTCCCGGAACTGTCAAATCCGCAGTCCACAATCTGGTCCTCCGAACTGAGCCAGGCGCTCAGCTGAGAGGAATTCCCCGACAGCCGCCGAGCTGTCAGAATGCCGCTCGCCGATTGGCCGCTGTCCGAGCGGCGGGAAAATTACTGTTACCTGATTGGTTGTAATGTTTGACAGTTCACTATATAAGCCGGGATTGTTTTGACAGTCAGCTGCCCGGAGCTGAACCGAATAAACTTATGAACCTTTGCCTACGGTCTCACTCTTGTCTTTGTAAAGACATTTCAATTTTTAACACCATTAGCCTTTCAGACTCATGTATTTCAGATGGGCAGCTCTATAAATATAATAAATAAATAAACTTAAATTTTCTACTTTGCTACATTACAATTCAAGAGCTAGTCCAGCCTAGATTTTTACTGAGAGATACGGAAAAAAGCTAGAAAGATATTAGATCTATTAACCATTCTTTTTCCTCACTCATTTCCAATTTCTACCACATTTTTTTTAAAAAAAAAAAACTTTCTGAAGTTAATGTTTCCAGTTTGGGAATAAGTCACTCATAAGAACTGGCAAGGAGGCCAGAAAGGAACTGTCCTGATGTTGCATTCCCACCTTTAATGTTAACAACCAGAGGAAGATATAATTGCAGTTTTGCTTTTGAGTAGTGTCATTAGACATTGCTAAGAGATGCAGTCCTAAAGTAGCAATAGCACTAAACAATAGCACTTAGATTGTATATTGCTTCACAGTGCTTTACAGCCCTCTCTAAGCAGTTATAGGGTAAGCATATTGCCGCCAACAATCTGGGCCATCATTTTACTGACCTTGGAACAATTGAAGGCTGAGTCAACCTTGAGCCTGATGTGAATTGAACTGCTGGTAGTCGACAGAATTAGCCTGCAATGGTGCATTCTAACTACTGCACCACAATGGCTCCTTTACAGTACAATAGAATAGAGCTGGAAGATCTTCTTGGAGATCTTCTAATCCAGCCCCCTGCTCAAGCAGGGGAACCTATATCCATGGTGGTGAACCTATGGCATGTGTGCCACAGGCGGCATGCAGAGCCCTCCCTGTGGGCACATGCACCATCACCCGAGTCCTAGGCTTTCAGCCCTGTCCATGAGCAACCTGCATCAAAATCTCCCTGGGCAAGTGACTTTTTAAGCTGGGTTTTATAAAACCATTTTGCTAGCAGGGCGCTCGGTGCAGGGGGGGTGCAGCAGGAGCAGGGCGTTCTGTGTGGGGAAGTGGAGTGGAGTGCTCTGTGTGAGAGGTGGGGCGGGGCCTGTGCATGGTGGATTGGAAGCAATGCAGCAGTGCTAGTATGGTGACCAGTTACTTCCTTACCCCTGCCAGACACCTGACAAAGCCATGCAGGGTAAGGTTGCTGCACCCGCCCCCACCCAGATGCCCTCGCCTCCCCCAAGTGTTTTTTTAACAACCTGCCTTTCAGCTGCATTCCCTTTGTCCATTTGCTTCCCAGCCTTCGCTGCATGTTTGTGGGACTATCGGTAAAAAAAAAGTTCCATCAAACTTTCTAACTTCTTACGAGATCTTTTTAACAAACCCTTGCTGGCTACTAGTTATAACTTTGTTTGCTTCTAGTTGTTCGCGGATGTGTTTTTTGATTATCTTTTCTAGGATCTTCCCGGTATTGATGTTAAAATGATTGGTCTGTAATTTCCTGGGTCTGTTTTTTTTTTCTTTTCCTTTCTTGAAGATGGGAACCACATCAGCCCTTTTCCAATCCTCAGGTATTTCCCTGTGGCTCTAGGATTTTTGAAAGATATGGTGCAGTGGTTCTGAGATAACATCTGCCAGCTCCTTCAGAACTCTGGGATGGAGTCTGCCAGGTTCCAGTGATTTATATTTGTCAAGGTTGGATAGATGTTCCTGCTTATTTCCTGCTTTGTTTCTAGTTTGTCTTTTGCAGTAAGCTTTTTTTTTGGTATGTTGGGCTGTAGTTTCTTTTTTTGTGAAGACTGATGCAAAGTATGAGTTAAACAGCTCTGCTTTCTCCCTGTTGCCTGTTATTTCCTTGCCATCTTCTCTCTTTAGTGGACCTACAGTTTCCTTAACTTTTTTATTGTTGCTAATATGTTGGAAGAAACTTTTTTTATTATTATCCTTGATTTCTGTTGCATGTCTTTGTTTGTTCTGAGCCTTTGCTTTCCTGACTTCATCTTTGCATGTTCTGGCTGTCTGCTGATAATCAGCCTTAGTTATGTGCCCCTCTTTCAATTTTTTGTATTTGTCCTTTTTGTCTTTCAGTTTGTCAGAGAGATATTTGTTCAGTCATGCTGGTTTTTTCTTGAATTTCTTGTTTTTCTTTTTCATTGGTATTGTGCTGGTGTGGGCTTTTATGATCACATTTTTCAGAGTTTTCCATGCTTCTTGGGTTGTTTTTCCCATTAGGATTTTCATCCATGGAATCTTTCCTAGGTTCTCTCTGAGTTTGTTAAAATCAGCTCATTTGAAGTTTAAGAGATTGGTTGGATTGTTTACTATTGCTAGTGTTTCAATTATAAATTCCAGTATGACATGGTCACTTTCACCCAAGGTTCTGGCAACTTCAACTCCTTCTATCACTTCTTCTCTATAAGTAAGAATTAAGTCCCATATAGTGTTACATCTATTCTCTCTACCACCTTTTGAATGACAAAGTTGTCAGCTAGGTTGTTTAGGAATGTGTCTGATATCCTGCTCGCTGCAGAGTTTGTCTCCCAGTAGATATCTGGGTAGTTGAAGTCTCCCATTATTACTGTGATATGCTTTCTACATACATTTGTTAACTGATTGGCAAAGAGCTCATCTATTTCTTCTGATTGGTTGGATGGCCTGTTATATACACCTAGGGCAATGTAACTTTTTTTCTCTTTTATATTGACCCATATACATTCTGGAGAGATTTTATCTTGGGTCATGCACATTTCTGTAGATATATAGTGTTCTCTTACATAGAGTGCAACTCCCCCTCTTCTTTTTGTAGACCTCTTTCTTTTGAACAATTTGTATCCGTCCGTCAGTTCATTCCATTCAAGGGGTTTCATCCCACCAGCTTTCTATAATGCCAACTATGTCATACCCTCCCTCATGTATTATTGCTTCTAGTTTGCTTCTGTTTGTTCCCCAAGCTTTGAGCATTTGCATATAAGCTTTTAAGACTTGTATGCCTGTCCGTGGATATTTTTCCTGCATCTCCTGATTGTTGTTTGAGGTTTTTTTCTCATCACTGCCTACCTCATTGTTTGATTTGTTTTCTTGGGATTTATGATTGGTTTTGGGTTCTAGAGATTCTAAAGATTGATCATCCTTCCCCCTCAATTTCAGTTTAAAGCCCTCCTTATGAGTTGGGCCAGTTTATCAATAGGGTCAAATCCTCTGGGTGTTATTTGTTCATTATTTGGTTCAGTTTGGGTAGAGCTTTCTTTTGTACATTGGAGTTTGGCTAGAGTTGCCTCTAAGTCCCTTACTTTTTCCTCCAGCAGTTTATATAGTTTACAGCTAATGCAAGTATACCTTGGGTGTTCTTTGGGCATGAGCACATACATGGAACATGTATTGCATTCCACAATACCATGTGGCCACATTGCTCAGCAATGGCACTCCCAGAACTTTCCACTGTTGCTGACTAAATTCCACTGGTTAGCTGTAGTTCCACACCAAGCCAAGACATTCTGAACTTGGTCCTTCCCAAGCCTGGGCTTTGGTTCTTCCTTGGTAAGGGACTGCATCTCCTTCTGCTCTACCTAACTGCCATCCCTTCAGCTCTGCCTTGCTGGCTGCCCTGCACTGTGCCTTGTGGAGTGGCAAGCAGCCCCCAAACCATACAACTCTAGGACTACTTGCCATGCAGCAACTCAAAGGGCTTGTTGTCACCCTGGAATTGCAAGGATCACTGAGCTGTAGTACACTGCAAAGATGCAGCTGCCCCTGGAAGCCTCAGATATTCCCGCTGAGCCCAGAAATGCAGAGCAAAGCTGCCACACTGCAGGAAACCCCAATAACTTGTCATAAAGTTGCAGCACCCTGGGAAACCTCAGATATCCCAGCAGCACAGCACAAAGCTGAAGCCAACTGTTCCCTTCCAGCTACCCTTGCCATCCTGCATTCCTGGGTCCCTGCAGCTCTGCCCTCTGCTAATCAGATGACCTTCAACATTTTTTTGGGTATTCAAATTAGAGATCAGGATTATAGACTGAGGGCGTTTGCAGATGATCTGGTTGTTACGGTGACCCAGCCAGAAAATTCTGTTGTGGACCTGATGGAGATAATAATACAATATGGGAAGGTTTCTGGATTTAAGGTTAATGTACAAAAAACTAAAATATTAGCCAAAAATATGACAGCATCGCAAAAGGCCCTTTTAGAAGGGTTAACTGGATTCGAGATTGTTAAAAGGGTTAAATATTTGGGGGTGTATTTGTCACCCTCAAATGCAAAGTTATATAAAAATAATTATGAAAAGCTATGGGGGAAAATTCAAAAAGAATTGGAGAGTTGGGGAAAATTGCAATTGTCTTTACTGGGAAGAATTGCAGCAGTGAAAATGAATGTCTTGCCTAAATTTCTATTTTTATTTCAAATGATACCGATTCTTAAAAAAGATTCAAATTTGGAGAATGGCAACGGGGTATCAATAAATTTGTATGGGCAGGGAAAAGACCACGAGTTAAACTTAAGATTATGCAGGATACGCGTGAAAGAGGTGGTCTTAAAATGCCCAACTTTAAATTATATTATGAAGCTGCTGCGTTGTCAGGGATAAGTGATTGGATTAATTTGACACAAGGGAGATTATTAAATCTTGAGGGCCACGACTTTTTATTTGGCTGGCATGCATATTTACTGTATGATAAGAAGGTAGATAATGTGTTTAAAGTGCATATTTTAAGACAGGCATTGCTGAGAGTTTGGAAAAAGTATAGACATAAGCTAAACTACAAGATACCTTTGTGGGCAATTCCGAAACATGCAATAGAAAACATAAATGTTGGCTTCAAACATGATGTGACTACATACAAGGAGATCTTAAGTTTGGAGAGGAATGTATGGTGTTTGAAGCCGTATAATCTTTTACGAGATGAGAAGATTGTTCAAACTTGGTTTCAATATGGTCAATTACGGGCCAGGTGGAAAGAAGACCAGAAAATTGGTTTCTCAATGACTGATGAAAATTTGGTAAAGCAAATTAGAAATCCGGGTCCAGCACATATCAAACGGATATATCTTGCATTGATAGAAATTGACTCAGAAACAGAACTTGTTAAAGATTGTATGATAAAGTGGGCTCAGAATATTCAAGAAGTTATCAAAATGGATACTTGGGAAAAGATCTGGGTGAGGAACGTAAAATTTACACAAGCTGAAAACTTAAGAGAAAACTTTTACAAAATGTTTTATAGGTGGCATTTAGATCCTAAAAAGCTTGCAAGTATGTATCCGAATTATCAACCTAAATGTTGGAGATGTGGTGGCGAAGATGCAATGTATTTTCATATATGGTGGACCTGTAAAAAAGATTAAGGCTTTTTGGATTAAAATCTGGTGGAATATGCAGAAGATTTTTAAGCAAAGGATAAAGTTTTGTCCGCAATTGTTTTTATTGGGCATAATTACAGATACTACTGTTGTGGACACCAAGTTGATGTTGAATTTAATTACAGCAGCAAGACTTTTAGTAGGTCAATATTGGAAGAAGGAGGAACTCCCGACTATAGAAGAATGGACTCTAAAAGTTTCTGACCTGGCGGAAATGGCAAAGATTTCGGCTTATTTGAAAGATCATTCGCAACAACGTTATATTATGGAGTGGAAAAAGTGGATTGATTATATCCAGAACAAATATGGGACTAAAAAGTTTCACTTAGCATTTGAATAAGTTTTTTTTTCTTTTTTTATGTGATATTAGTATTGCTTGTAGTCATTTCATATGAGCTAGAGTGCGATAGACTTAATAGTTTATTGTTGTTAGCATATGGTTGTTTATGATTGTTTTTTGCTTTTATACCTTGTATTTAGCTCTGGGAAGTTGGGGAGGGGGGAGGGGGGAGGGTTAGGGAGGAAGGGGTGGGCGGAGGGAGGGGGGAGGGATTGGTAAAGATAAAATGTATTGTAAAACTTTTCAATTAAAAAAAAACATTTTTTTGCTTCCGTTGCTGGCAAGGTATACTTGCCCTACCTTTTGTATGCAGATTCTGGTCCTTTTAGTCCTTCTTCCTCAGGCCTCATTAGAGAACCACAATGGACTTCAGCAGCTGTAACTTCAGGGAGCAATCATGTGTCCCTTCATTCTGCACTACCATTAGTTTGAATGGTTGCCAAATGATTCATTGTAAATCAAGGACTACATGTAAGAACAATTCTTTGTAAACTAGTTTCACTGACAGCTTTTATTCTAATGGTACAAATTAATGGAAATTGCATATTTTCACTAAATTAAGAAAAACATCAAGAGATATTTATTTGATAATTACTCACTGAAAATATATATTTGTTTATTGAGTATATGTGTGTAGATGCACATTTATACACACCCAAAAATATACATATGGGTATACACACACACACACACACACACACTGATTTTGAATAACACACTTTCTTTTAAAGAAATGTCTTAATTGTTTATTTGGCATTTGGTAGTATGATAAAGGTGATTTATTCTAAATACTAACAATAAAACAAGCATTTTGTAAAGTTTGAATAATATCATAAAGAACTAAAATACATAAAGACACAACAAATGCATTGTGCAAATTTGTTTTTGATCATTTAGCAAGGCAAAATTGCACTGATACTAATTAAATGCATCACTATCTTTGGAAAGAATCACTCCCAAATTAGTGATGCCTTTTAATGAAAATTCAGTATACTTGGATGTTAATGTTTCCCTCTGGTTTTAGATGCAAGATGGCCTAGTCCAGTGTTTCTCAAACTTAGCAACTTTAAGGTGGAGTTGGCTGGAGAATTCTGGGAGTTGAAGTCCACCCCTCTTAAAATTGCTGAGGTTGAGAAACAGAGATCTGTCCATTGAAGATGCCTACAATATTTTTTGGCTATTAAAGGTAGATAGATATATCTCTGTGCATAGCTAGGCACACACACTGTATAAAATGATTATTCCTTTGTAGAATCTAGTCTGGGTCAATCACCAGGACAAGAAGTTCTGTCTTCCAAGCTTTCAGATTTGTGCTGGAGCCCATCTTCAGGGAACTTTTCTCTAGCAGAGTATGTGCTGTTCTGTGTGTAGTATTTATATGGTGCCTGTTGTAAGTGGCCTTTTAGATGTTGATTACCCCTGTGACTATGTAGGACAGATGGGGAGGAAGTTAACCACCAGATTGCAAGAACACAAATGGCAGTCAGATGAGGAGACCCAAACTCATTGGTTGCCTCACACTGCAATGAAGAAGGACACACATTTAATTTTGCAGCTACTGAGATTGTTGGATGAGCAGGCACAAAAACAGCCAGGGAAGTGATTGAAGCCTGGAAAACAGGCCCCTCGTCAGTCAATAGGAGTGCTGATTTATTACCAGTCTGTAAAGTACTTAGAAGATGAGGGCTGGGCAGCACAAGCAAATGACAGCTAATGACTTAAAAGTCAGCCATGAATATACCCCAATCAACATCTAAAAAGCCACTTACAATAGGTACTATAAATACCACACACAGAACAGCACACACTTTCTGCCAGAGAGACGTTCCCTGAGGATAGGGGCTCCAGCACTAGTCTGAAAGCATGGAAGACAAAAAACTCTGGTCCTGGTGACTGACCCAGATTGGATCCTGCAACATTATCCTGGGATAAATATATTCACCTTTATTTGTGATTATTCATTTGTTCCTGAAACTAATGTGTTGCAGTTTTTTTTATTGAAAAGTTTTATCATACATTTTATCTTTAACAATCCCCCCTACCCCTCCCCTATCCCTCCCTCCCTACCCCTCCCCCCTCCCCTCCCCCCCCACTTCCCAGAGCTAAGTACAAGGTATAAAAAACAAAAAAACAATCATAAACATCCATATGTTGCAGTTTTTATCTCCCCCTCCAGCTCATTCTACTCCTTTGTTTTGTTTACACCTCATTGAATTTTCTTTGTTTTTGCATCCTTGCTCTGTTGATGAAGTCATCTGTTTGCATTTTCCCCCACTGACTTACCAAAAAACTAAGCAAGAAAGCTGTACATCTCCTGCAAAAAGTTAATAAGGCAAGTCAAATGATTCAATGCTGATGATAGTGAGTATAAGGTCAAATAAAAGGACATCCAGCAGAGTTCAATCTAACCCAGTTGCCTCTTATTAGTGAATTCTTCCTTCATCTTTAAGAAATTGGAAAGCTTGTAGTCCTATTCTCTGAACAGAGGAATGGAAAAATAATTTTACATTTCATATAAGGGGAATGGAAGAGCACAGTTCTTGCATAACCTGAAAGTAACATCAGTAAATAGCTAGAGCCTTCAAGGCTAAGGCAGAATTTTCTTAAAAATTTTCTAGAAGTAGCCAAAAATCCAGTGTCTTCATGGAAACCCAGTACTAAGAAGAGGGGGTTTTTTTAAAATAGCTGTCTCTTAAAAAGGGGCTACAGTAGCAGCTTCAGCTGCATATCTAATATTTCCAATGGATGCCAGTGATAAAGAAAAAAAAAAGCATACTACTCATTTGATATATAATATGCAGCTGCTCTTTCCACCATTCTCCTTTCACACTCAGCCGTTGTTCTCCTGATTTATACTAGGACTACTGTAACTGTGATTATCTGCTTCATAGTGGAATTGTCTTCTCCCACCCAACTATGGACAAAATAGAACCCAGTTGATATCAATATTATTGTTTATTTATTTCTTACATTCTCACAGAAAGAAACTCTGGGTGGAATACAACAATCAATAAGAACAATAAATATATAAAAACAACCCAATCATTATAAAAATATAAACATATATAAATATAATTATATAAATATAAAAAGTCATAATTTATTTTTTTAGGAGCATTAAACAAATTTAAATATACAACCCATATGGAGAGAGGAAAAGATCAACCACAATGGAGCTGTCTAAGAATGTGCTTTGGTTCTCTGAGACCTCCAGGCCTAGTGACACAGCTATGTCTTGAGGGACTTTCAAAATGATAACAAGGATGGTGTCATCCTAACTTTGGGCTGGGGAAAATGTTCAATAGGGTGGACGCTATACAAACAAGACAACTAAGCATAGGTCCCTGATAGATGATACCTGTAACATGCTATCTCTACTAAACCTAATATGGTGGGCTGATGTAATAGAGGCAATACCTCAAACAATCTAATCCTGTGTTATGAAGGGCTTTAAAGGTTAAAACCAGCACCCTAAATTGGACCCAGAAGCCAACTGGCAGCCAGTGCTGAGCAGAGATTAAGGTTCTCTTATAGGAGCACACATAATTGTCCACGCCACTGCACCTAGTGGGAAAAAATTTACAAGAAATGGAAAAAAACAACTCATCTTTTAAGACTACAAAATAAATCTGAGGACAAAAAAACAGATTGGATAAAATGGAATGTAGAGATGTTGAAAACATCAGAGAGAAAGAAAGTGATAAGAGAAGCAAAGAAGAAGAAAGAGAAAAACATTTTCAAGAAACATGGAAAGGCAAAAGCCTCACATAAAGACATTTTATTTTATTTACTTCTTATACCTACAGCAACAGTCATGAATATACGGAAAAACTTTTTGATTCAGCAAAACACATTGATCAAGAAAGATACTGGTCAAAGGAAAATGATCAAAGTGAAAATTAAGAAAATAGATGATGGGATCTACCAGAGAGAATATTTTAAAAAGAAACATTTGTTTGAATATGGTTAAAGAAATAGAAAAGATTCTGAATACATATATCATTCTAAGAGAGACAAATTCCTTAAATAATACTGTATGTTCCCCCCTTTTATTTTATTTCTTGATATAAGTAATATAATACTGCTGAAATGGCCTAGATCAGACATGTCAAACTCGCGACGTCACGTGACATCTCGAGATGTATCAGGACTATTTTGTCATTGCTGGCAATGGGGTGGGTGTGGCTTCCAGATAACGCATCTGACCTGCGGGCTGGCAGTTTGACACCCCTGGCCTAGATGAAGGAAATGTTTTAGATCAGGCATGTCAAACTGCTGGGCCACAGGCTGGATGCATCATACTGAAACCGCGCCCACCCCATTGCCGGCAATGGGGAAAAAGTTGCAATATGTCACGTGACATCATATGACGTCGCAAGTTTGACATGCCTGTTTTAGATAATTAAATGTGTCTGAATTTAGGGAAATTATAATGTATAAAAAAGAAAAAAATGTTTTGAATAAGAGTTAAAGGATTAGATGTTTAGGCACATTACATGGAATATTTAAAGATTAAATATATTTTTAATCATGGTTAAAAAGAGTGAGAAATTTTGTGAATAAATATATTAGCTTAGGAGGAATATATATTTTAAGTAGTATTTTACTTTTTGTGTTTCTTTACTCTTGCTGTCTTTTCCTTTTTCTTTGCTGTTTTTACCTATGTAAAAAATGTAAGTATCGAGATGGTTTATATGGGAAAAATGGATTTAAATCTTTAAATGTAATTAACTGTTGAGAAAATCTTAACCAGCAAGAATATTTTGAACTTTATGGGAGAAACAAATCTAAATAAGGACTGTAACAGGATATAAGATAATAAGGCAACCAGAATGATTAGATAAAAAAGAAATATTATATTGAAGTGATCATTATTTCTAGGAATATTGGGGAAAAAATCATATATGTAACTGTTATTTATCAAAATAATAAGAACTGTATTATTTCAAGGTTTGCAAAGAAGACATTTTGGGGAAAAGGGGAAATCAACTAAATGTACTATGTGGATTATGGATTATAGAAACCAATTGTTAATGATTTTTCTTAACAAATGTAAACCCAGCAAACACACTGTTTACCAACTATTAAGTGATTTACGTTTTAAAAAAATCAATAAAATATATGGGGAAAAAAGAAATAACAGTTTGTGATTAGTTAGAGCTATGTTATAAAATGCAACCAAATCCGAAATAACCTCCTTTCCCTCCACAGAAAAATGTTTCTTTTGTTGTTATGATACTAAATTGCCTGCCTCCTTGTGTTAAGAACAGAATATTTTCTGCTTTGTTTTATTCCCTGGCCTGCTATAACACTTGTCTAAACAGCACATCTAAGTGAGACTGATGTTTCTCAAGGACTGCAAGTGATGAGAGGATCTGCCCTTTGCTCTTCACTTATCTTTTCACAGTTATTGTTACGCTTATCTGCAATTCTCAAAGAGAAATAGTTCCATTTTGCTGGGTTGCAAACATTCATTTCTCTTATTCAGACTACAAATTTTCTCCAGGGAATGCTTCTTAAAAATGTTGTGGATTTCATTCAGTGGTATTTTTTAATAGTACCCTCAATTTAAATTTAGACTGTGCTTTTCAGTTTTTAAATCTCATTTAGTACTCAGGATGAGTAAGAGACAGATGAGCTACTTAAATATATTATCTTTGAGATCAAGTAAGCTAATTGCAGGGTTTTTTTTAAAAAAAAATGAAAGGGAGAGAGAGAGGGAGGGAGACCCTGTCTGGAATATTTTACTGTGGGAGTTAGCCAACATAATGTTTTCTAAGGTTAATTTATGGTTTACAACCTTGTTTGTTTTGTCATATTTTAAATGTTTTCAAGCTTTTAAATGTAAAAAAAATGGTCCTAAACTTAAGACATGTTTGCACTTATCATTTAGGCTGCTGTTATGTTCATGCTAGTTTAATTCAAAGCTGATTTCAGAAAATCCTGCCTGAATGGAGAGATTATGACAGCAGCTTGCAATACAGTGCTATTGAACTGACAAGTATCAACAACAGCAATTTATTATTGTATTGTGTTAAGTGGCTATTGCTGCATATGTTTGAGACTCAATGCTTCCTTATTTTGCTCAGGATATTTTCTTTCATTGAAACTAATAGGATTTTATTATTTTATTATTATCTTCTCTCTCTCTACCTTCCTCCATTAATTTAATATTTGTGTAATTGTTTCATATTTCTAAAACTGAAAAATATCAGATTATTAACTAAAAATGTTTACAAAATCTTCTTAGATTAGCATTTAAAAAAACAATACCTTGTGAGGTCCTGGAGAATTTTTCATAAATAGTAATCTAAAGGAAAAAAAACCCAATTTGTACAAATTACACAATTGACATTTTTTTGTGAAGATATAGTCCAGTAAGCTACTTTGAGTTTGACTGATAATCATTTCATAGAATTTTAAACATAATGTTATTATAAAAATATTACAAAAAACTGGCATAATATAAAGCAATGTTTCCCTCAAAACATTCATGACATATCCTTATATATTTGATTAAGTACAAAAAATTGACATTTTCCTAGTAATTATTTTCATACGTCTCATTTTTATGGTCTCCAGTGTTCTATAATAGTATGTGGTAATGACCTTGAGAATGGAGGAAGAGATGCCACTTGGGGAACAAACAGATAACAGGGGGAAGCATGCAGCTGCATAATGGGCAGAGAAAGAAACTCAGAAAGAAACCTTCCTAACTTATCAGATGGTAAAAGAGATGGCTTTCAGACATGCAAAATTGATGTCAGCCTTCCTAGGTAGTCCAAACAAGAAACATGATAAGATGAACGAATTCTTCTTCATTGTAAGTCATTAACAGAACCTTGCAGGTCTGAAAGTATAAATCTCCTGCCATGAGAAAGCTATCAAACTTTCTCTTACTTGTTTTTTTATAAGAGATTATACCTCCATGTTTGAGTAATGAAGGAACCATATCTAACTGAACTATCTCTTGTGAACCATGTGTCTTATCCTGTTGTTTATGCATAAAGTGCAAATATCTCTAAGCAGCCAATTTTATTATGTACAGTGTTATGTACTGGGTTTTTGATGATACACCACATGGGTTGCTGGAGCACCTAACAGCTCTCCAGCAACCCAGACTAACTGTCTCCTGTCCTGCAATTGGCTAGCCCCAGGCAGCAAGAGTTGGTTCAAACCTATTGGCTGCCGCTTTGGGGCTAGACTATATATTGCGGCTGGTTGCAGCCCATGCTTCAGTACAGTTCTAGCAAGAAATAAAGTATGAGTTATCTTGTACTCAGCCTTGTGTCATCATTCCTGCTCTCAGAGCCCACTATTTAACAGTGGCGACGAAGGTGGGATCCTGGTTCGTTGATTAAGAGCTGAAGTCCTCGAGGGGTAGGCAGCACACACTGGAGGGAAGAGGCATTTCCCCCCCTCTCAAGGCCATCTAGCAAGCTACACTAGCAGCCTTGTGCTCAGTGGATGCATTCCCTGAGCCTTGAAGCAGGATCTGAAGATCGCAGGAACCAGAGTGAAGAATGCCAAAGGTCGGCAAATTAAGAGAATTCGACATGAAACATCCGGAGGAATGGCCATCTTACCTTTCGCAAGTAGAAAATTATCTCAGAGCCAATCAGATCACAGAAGAAGGACTGAAGGTCGCAACGCTGCTTTGCATGTGCGACCCAGCAACCTTTGATTTGGCCAAGAATCTTTTCGTGCTGACAGCCATCGAAGCGGTCTCATACACAGATCTAAAAAAGAAGCTAACCAGGCACTTCCAGCCCAAGATGTCGGAGATGGCATGGCGATTCAAATTTGACCAAAGAGTGCAACTACCCAGGGATACAGCTTTGGAGTTCATTGCGGGCCTAAGACAGGCCACACGCCTATGCAAGTTCTCAAATTTAGAAGAATGACTAAGAGACCGGCTCATCCGTGGCCTTCGGGACAGAACGCTTCAGCAGAGACTATTTGCTAGACCCAATTTAACATTTTCCGAAGCACAGTATGAGGTGATGGCTGACGAAGCTGCTGGGGGTGCAGTGCAGACAGTTCAGCTCACCAAACCTTCAAAAGTCGAAGAATTAGTCCATCTTAAGGTCACCAAATGCACCGGAGAATTGTCAGAGGAAGAAGAACCTGAAATCAACCGGCTCCAAAAGCAACCCAACACGCAACACCGCAACAGCCACCAGCGAGAGGACAGTTACAAGGCAGTTCTCTTACCAAGATGTAAGGGGTGCGGCAATTGCAGATTTCGTTCAGCCACGTGTAGAGCTTGCGGAAGAACAGGCCACATCATGGTGGTTTGCAGAGCCTGCCAGAGAGACCGACCACCCAAACACCAGTCGGAGGAACCAACTAGGAGAGGTACTGGGGCCCAGGGTCCAGTTAGTGTGGGATTCTTCAGAAGTCATAGAAGCGTATGCCGCACCGGGGCTCGACGCCCTCTCAAACCCAAACTTAAGCTCTTCATAGAGCTACAAGGAGTTCCATGTAAGATGGAATTGGATTCCGGCTCTGCAGTCTCAATCATTTCGCAAGACACATTTAACTTCATGTGTAGGCGCAGTAACAATTGGGCCAAACTGAGACACTCAGGTATCATTTTAATGGATTTTAAAAATGCTCACATTAAAGTTAAAGGAGAAGCCACTGTATTGGTAAAATTTAAAGGGTTTTGGGGGCACCTGGATGTAACAGTAGTAGGGGGGCAGAGAATGAGTCTCATTGGACTTGATTGGTTTGATGCCTTAGGTATTCAGATTACTGACATAAACTGGACACAAACTACAGACCTCATGTCAGTGTGCGAAGAATACGCAGATGTTTTTGATTCAACCCTAGGAACATACACAGGCCCACCTATTTCTTTTAAGTTAGATCCCAACGTTGTTCCAATCAGGGTTAAACCTCGCAGGGTCCCCTTTGCCTTAAAACATAAAATTGATTCCTAAATTGATAAGCTCGTAGAACAAGGCATGTTACAGCCTGTTGATGGTAGGGAGTGGGAAACTCCTATTGTCACTCCACTTAAGGCCAACGGGGAAATTCACATTTGTGCTGATTATAAACGCACGTTAAATAAGGCCCTCAAGCAGCATGCTTATCCGGTTCCAGTGGTCAACCATATTTTAGCCTCTTTGTAAGGGGGGACTATTTTTGCTAAACTTGATTTAGCACAGGCCTATCACCAATTACCGGTTGATGAGGCCACAGCCACAGTTCAAATGATCGTGACTCACAGAGGGGCATTCAAAGTTAAACGCTTACAGTTTGGAATCAGTGTTGCACTGGGTATTTTCCAAGGGATTATGGAACATACAATTAAGGGTATCCAGGGCGTCTGCCCTTATTTTGATGATGTTCTTATTGCTGGGGAATCCCCAGAAGTGTTGGCCAGAAGGCTCAGGGCAGTTTTGCAGAGGCTTCTCAAAGCAGGCCTCAAATTAAAAAAGTACAAGTGTAGTATTGGGGTTTCATCAACAGAATTCTTGGGTTTCCACATTGATGCTAATGGCATTCACCCTGCTGATTCTAAAGTGAAGGGCATTAAAATGGCTTCTAGGCCCAAATCAAAAGGAGAGCTGCAAGCATTTTTGGGTCTCCTAAATTTTTATCACACATTCCTACCTGATAAGGCAGCAATAGCAGAGCCCCTCCACAGGCTAGTTGACAAAAAAGCTCCTTGGAAATGGACTAACTTACATGAAAAAAGTTTCCAGGATTTGCAAGCACTTCTGTCAGAAAAGTCCACTGTAACTCATTACATATAGTCTAAACCTATATGTCTTGCATGTAATGCATCTCCATATGCGGTGGGGGTAGTCTTAAGTCACATAGAAAAAAATAGGAAACAGGTTCCCATAGCATTTTACTCAAGGACCTTGTCCTTTGCTGAGTGCAACTATGCCCAGATTGACAAAGAACCCTGGCCACAGTTGCTGGAATTAAAAAAAAATTCATGATTATTTATATGGCAGGGATTTCACTGTCTACACTGACTACAAACCTCTGTTGGGACTGTTCACAACAGACAAACAAACCCCCCACATACTATCTCCAAGAATGTTGAGATGGTCTATTTTTCTGTCTGCACACAATTTTAAATTAATTCACAAACCAGGAAAGGAAATGGGCCATGCTGATGGCCTCAGCAGACCACCACTGCCACTAATGGATCCAGTTCCGGCTCCTGCTGCTAGAATACTGTCCATACAGGACATACCTGAGTTTCCCCTCCATGCAGGGGACATTGATGCTGAAACTGCCATAGATAAAATACTTAGTAGAGTGTTGTCATGGGTATATATGGGCTGGTTGGAAAAAAGTCCAGGCTCTGAATTTCAAACTTATTTTGACAGGAGGCATGAGTTGTCTGCACATAAGTGGTGCATTTTATGGGGAAACAGAGACATAATTCCCACTTCCCTAGGAGACAGGATCTTACACTCATTACATGAAGGCCATCCAGGCATTGTCAGAATGAAAGTGTTAGCTAGAGGCTACCTTTGGTGGCCTGGCCTTGATAAGGCCATCGAGGGTCAAGTCCATGGTTGTTATACATGCAAGCAATCTAGGCCTGAAATGCCACAGGCCCCAGTTCACAGGTTGGAGGAAACACACACTCCCTGGTCTAGGATTCACATAGACTACGCTGGGCCTTTTCAGGGGCAGCTCTTCCTGATAGTAGTGCATAGCCACTCAAAATGGCTGGAAGTAATTCCAGTTCCTAACATGACTACTGCTAGGACCATCCAGGTGCTGAGAAAACTTTGCAACACATGGGTTGCCTGATGTCTTAGTTTCTGACAATGGGGCCCAATTTACTGCTGCCGAATTTCAGGCTTTCCTTAGAGCTAATCTCATCAGACATGCAACATCTGCACCGTTTCATCCATCTTCTAATGGTCAAGCTGAATGCATGGTAAGGACAATGAAGGAGGCACTCAAGCGCATTGTCACAGGTGTCTGGCATCACAGATTGGCAGATTTCTTACTCTGCCAGCATTCTACGTCCTGCACGGCCACAGGTAAAAGTCCTACAGAACTACGTTGGGGGAGGCGTTTGATTACTAAACTGGACAGGTTGCATCCAGACAGATTGGCAGCAGAAGCCTCTCAACCAAAACCCCCAAGGGGGCTGCATATGGGTGATTGGGTTTGGGCCAGGAACTATGATCAGGGGAATCTGTGGTATTCCTGGTCAAATCACCAAGGTATCTGGACTCCTATCTTATGAAGTGGGATTGGAGGGAGGGTGAGTTGTCAGAAGACACATTGATCAGCTCAGGAAAAGGTTTCCAGAATGGCCACTAAGTGAGGACTGCATCATAAGTCCCTCCCAAGGTCCTCAAACTTGCGGCAATGCCAGCTCTCACTTGGACTACCAGGACTTTTCCTTCTCAGTGGAGACGGAATCAGAGGGAGAACCAGGGAGCACGGGAGTGCAACATGGACCACCTGATGAAGCGAGCGAACTGAGCTTCAGCAACCGCGGTGCCTACTCTTCCGAACAGACTGACTCTGGGATGGGCCAACCTGGGGAGGCCAGCTAGAGCAGTTCGAATCCCCTTGACTTAGGAGCACAAAGAGACACAAATCTACCCAGTCCACTGGGTAAGCTGGTAGACCACAAAATGATGGGAACTCCAAGACGTTCCTCTATGCCACACAAGCCTCCTGCATACCTCACAGATTACATTGTAAAACAAAGTGATGTATATTGTTGTAAAACTTGTTGCCACTAAACTACAGAAACTAATGTTTGTGTAACTGCCTATTACTGCATTGGAAGCCTGATCATTGAGACATTGTTTAATCTCATTGTAGTACACAGTGATTATATTATTTTATTTTATTTTTTTATTATTCTTCACTTTATTGTGTGTGTGTTGATTAATAAGTCTTGACAATTGTCAAGACTAATTGTGGTTGTCATAGTTTGATCTAAGAGGGGAGGGGTGTTATGTACTGGGTTTTGGTGATACACCATGTGGGTTGCTGGAGCAGCTAACGGCTCTCCAGCAACCCAGACTAACTGTCTCCTGTCCTGCAATTGGCTAGCCCCAGGCGGCAAGAGTTGGTTCAAACCTATTGGCTGCCACCTTGGGGCTAGCTAGACTATATATTGTGGCTGGTTACAGCCCATGCTTCAGTACAGTTCTAGCAAGAAATAAAGTATGAGTTATCCTGTACTCAGCCTCGTGTCGTCATTCCTGCACCTAAGAGCCCACTATTTAACATACAGGATATGCAGAAAGATATCCAAATGAGTAAGAATCCTAGACCATCAAAATTCTTGCTTACTGTGAAGATTACAATTGGGCATCTCTTTCCTCACAGATGTTCAACCTAAATATTCAGATGCTTCAGGATGACCAACATACACACAATATTAGAAACCCCATATATTTGAGATGGTCTCACCACTTTTTATGTCTGTAATGAACTCTTTTACTGAATTCAATTTAACTAGGCTTAAGTTCTATATCCTGTCTAACTTCTCTGAAGACTTGAGCTAAGGTAGCAAACATTATCCTTAGCTCTAATGGCAAAAGCTTACCTGGGCTCCATGATTACTAACAGCTGGTAACTGCTACATTTGTTTTCAACAGTGAACAGATAGACAAATATACTTCATTAAAAGCTGTGCTGTTTTCTGTTTGCAAGGAGGCATGTTGGATCTCTAACCACAAAATTTTTCCTTCATGGACTTCCGGTGGCGACGCGACGCTGAAGACAGCCATCTCTGGGCTGTCCGCTCCGCGGCTTTGTAGAACCGCCGAAAACAGCGCCGATCAGCTGTTTTGGTGGTTCAGAAGCCCCCCCTTGGGAGAAGAGGAGGGGGTGAGGCCCCAGGTAGGGGTTGAGCTCTCCGGGGCCGCCTGAGCTTTTAGTTCGGGCGGCTGAAGGATCGAGCCCCCCTGAAGCCTGGGTTTGCTCCGGGCTGCGCAGCGCTTCTGCTCCGTGTTTTTGGGAGCAGAACCAAGCATTAGCAACCACCCCTGCCAGAAGGAAGGACTTTGGAGTGTGAAGAGGCAGGCAGAGCGATACAGGAGATCAAGGTGAAGTGGATTTTTGTTCTCTAGTTCAATGGATTTTATGGACTTTGAAAGTGAAAGTGCGTAGCAAGCAAAAGTGGGGGAAGATGGCGGCTAAAACTTCTAAAGTTCTCAGGAGTGCGGGGGCTTCCCCGGTGCAACAGTCCTCGCTGCAAGCTTTATTGCCTCCTGCACCTGCTCCGGCACTGACGGTTAAAGATCTACAGGACGCTTTGGAAAAGCATTCACAACAAATAGCAGATATTATAGATGAAAAGATGGAAAAGCTGGAGGAGAAGATGGAAAAGCTGGAGGAGAAGTTTACAGCAATGAGGGCAGACATCTTGCCTGCACTTCAAGGTGTGGCTTTATGTATTGAATGCTTGGACGAAAAAATGGAAGATCTTAGCCAAAATAATTCCAGATTAGAAGCAAAAGTGTTAGAGAATGAACATGTGATGGATAAAATGGACGGTGACTTGACTCTGGTCCAGTACCACCAGATGGAGTTTGCTATCAGAATCAGAGGCTTAAAAGAAAATCCTAAAGAAGATTTAAAGCACATAGTCTCTGAGGCTTTGGAAGTGGTACTGGGACAGTCAGCAGCTGAAATTGAGGGAAATATAGACAAAATCTTTCGTGTGAATTCATGGATTGCAAGGCAGAGGAAGCTACCTAGAGATGTGGTGGTTTATTTCACAAAGAGAGCAATCAGGAATGAAGTTATCCAAGTTTCTTATGATACTAAGCTTGTGGTTGCTGAGCAAGAAGTTTTGGTTTTAAAAGAGATCCTCCAAGAATTTTAAGGAGAAGGAAAGATTTTGCTTTTCTGGCACAGGAACTCAAAAAACGTGACATCAAGTTTAGATGGGAGATACCAGTGGGCATGGTGGTGATGCATGAAGGCACGAGACACTGTTTGGTCACAGTGATCCAGGCACGTGATTTTTACAGCAAGGAATTTTTGGAAAGGAACAACCAGATCCCTGCGGCGCTGATCTTTATAGACGCTGAAAAAGCCTTTGATCAACTGGATTGGCAATTTCTGATGAAAGTTTTAGATAAAATGAATTTTGGAGATAAATTCCTACAACCAATTAGGGCATTATATCAAAAACAAACAGCCCGAATAATAGTAAATAATAGTTTGACTGAAGTATGTAATATTGAAAAGGGTACAAGACAAGGGTGTCCGTTATCACCTTTATTATTTATTTTAACATTGGAGATATTACTGATTAAAATATGGAATTTGGAAAAAATTAAGGGAATTCAAATTAGAGATCAGGATTATAGACTGAGGGCGTTCGCAGACAATTTGGTTGTTACGGTGTCCCAGCCAAAAAATTCTGTTGTGGACCTGATGGAGATAATAATGCAATATGGAAAGGTTTCTGGATTTAAGGTTAATATACAAAAAACTAAAATATTAGCCAAAAATATGACAGTATCGCAAAAGGCCCTTCTAGAAGGGTTAACTGGATTTGAGATTGTTAAAAGGGTTAAATATTTGGGGGTGTATTTGTCACCCTCAAATGCAAAGTTATATAAAAATAATTATGAAAAGTTATGGGGAAAAATTCAAAAAGAACTGGAGAGTTGGAAAAAATTGCAATTGTCTTTACTGGGAAGAATTGCAGCAGTGAAAATGAATGTTTTGCCTAAATTTCTATTCTTATTTCAAATGATACCTATTCTTAAAAAAGACTCCAATTTGGAGGAATGGCAAAAGGGTATCAATAAATTTGTATGGGCAGGGAAAAGGCCACGAGTTAAATTTAAGATTATGCAGGACACGCGTGAAAGAGGTGGTCTTAAAATGCCCAACTTTAAATTATATTATGAAGCTGCTGCGTTGTCAGCGATAAGTGACTGGATTAATTTAACACAAGGGAGATTATTAAATCTTGAAGGCCACGACTTGTTATTTGGCTGGCATGCATATTTATTGTATGATAAGAAGGTAGATAGTGTGTTTAAAGTGCATATTTTAAGACAGGCATTGTTGAGAGTTTGGAAAAAGTATAGACATAAACTAAACTACAAGATACCTTTATGGGCAATACCGAAACATGCAATAGAAAACATAAATGTTGGCTTCAAACATGATGTGACTACATACAAGGAGATCTTAAGTTTGGAGAGGAACGTATGGTGTTTGAAGCCGTATAATTTTTTACGAGACGATTGTTCAAACTTGGTTTCAATATGGTCAATTATGGGCCAGGTGGAAAGAAGACCAGAAAATTGATTTCTCAATGACTGATGAAAATTTGGTAAAGCAAATTAGAAATCAGGGTCCAGCACATATCAAACGGATATATCTTGCATTGATAGAAATTGACTCAGAAACAGAACTTGTTAAAGATTGTATGATAAAGTGGGCTCAGAATATTCAAGAAGTTATCACAATGGACACTTGGGAAAAGATTTGGGTGAGGAACGTAAAATTTACACAAGCTCAAAACTTAAGAGAGAACTTTTACAAAATGTTTTATAGGTGGCATTTAGATCCTAAAAAGCTTGCAAGTATGTATCCGAATTATCAACCTAAATGTTGGAGATGTGGTGGCGAAGACGCAACGTATTTTCATATATGGTGGACCTGTAAAAAGGTTAAAGCTTTTTGGATTAAAATCTGGTGGAATATGCAGAAGATATTTAAGCAAAGGATAAAGTTTTGTCCGCAATTGTTTTTATTGGACATAATTACAGATACTACTGTTGTGGACACCAAGTTGATGTTGAACTTAATTACGGCAGCAAGACTTTTAGTAGGCCAATATTGGAAGAAGGAGGAACTGCCGACTATAGAAGAATGGACTCTAAAAGTTTCTGACCTGGCGGAAATGGCAAAGATTTTGGCTTATTTGAAAGACCATTCGCAACAACGTTATATTATGGAGTGGAAAAAGTGGATTGATTATATCCAGAACAAATATGGGACCAAAAAGTTTCATTTAGCATTTGTATAAGTTTTTTATGTGATATTAGTATTGCTTGTAGTCATTTCATATGAGCTAGAGTGCGATAGACTTAATAGTTTATTGTTGTTAACATATGGTTGTTTATGATTGTTTTTACTTTTATACCTTCTATTTAGCTCTGGGAAGTCGGGGAGGGGGGAAGGGAGGGAGGGTTAGGGAGGGTTAGGAAGGGTTGGGTAGAGGGAGGGGGGAGGGATTGTTAAAGATAAAATGTATTGTAAAACTTTTCAATAATAAAAAATATTTCCTTCATGGTGCAGAAGAGAGAACAGTCACCTGGTGTCTTACTTTCTATATCTATTCTGTTGCCATTATATACATGAAAAGCTTAAGGCTGAAATAACCAAAGGGCTTTCTATAATTATCCACAATGTTATTTCTAACATATATAAAGTAATGTAGATTGTTTTAAGTCTTTTGCTTTTTTATCTTTTGCTTGATGTTTATGTCTTTCTCTTTTTGCCTGCCCTTTGTCTCATTTTGCTAGTTAACTACTTTTGATCTTTGTGATTTAATATATATTCCCACCATAATTTTCTACGAATGGTATCTCTACTGCAAGTCCTATTATTCGATAGCCTTTAGTTTTAAAAGGAATATGCTAGCAAGAAAGAAAGAAAGAAAGAAAGAAAGAAAGAAAGAAAGAAAGAAAGAAAGAAAGAAAGAAAGAAAGAAAGAAAGAAATTGTGACTATATCCAGAAAGAGAAGTCTTTCTATATTACTGAAAAAATCAAAGAAATGAATGTGAAGGATCAGATGAAAGAATATACATACAGATGGAGAATGAAGGATTAGATGAAGAAATATATATGCAGATGAGGCCCTGGGGATCATATGTAGAGACAGGACCCAGGTGTGGGTGTAATGAACATGAGAGTGAGGAAGATGAATTCTGAGAGAAACATTTACTCTTAAACAATTAAGCAACTTTTTTTCTACTCACTAGGAGATTTGCAGTTCAACAAGCTTGCTGACAGTTGACATACTTGATAGCATTGCAAGGGGGGGCTACGGTGGGAAGGAGGGTTGCAGGGATAATGAAGCGAGACAGATTCACCTGTCAGAAACCACTTAGCTAGGATGTTGGGTACATGAAAACCCTAAACCACATAGCTGGAACAGGAAACTAGAAGCTTTGCAAGATACCTGTGACCTGAGGTGGGCAACAGGTGGTGTGACATTTAGCTATTTTCCATAGCAAGAGAGAAAGCTTCAGGGGGCTGCAATCCAGATAACCAATCAATATCATATACATGTATTATTGGAGGGAGGGCAAAGGGGTGTATGTGATTCACCTTTGATTATAAAAATGCTGTAAAATTGTAATCAGGGCCTTGGTAGCTTTCAAAGCTGGGTCCACTTATACCTTGGTACCAAAATAAAAGTCCTTTTGTTTCACACCTTGTGTTTGGTGGTCAGTTGGCTTTATTGATGTGTTAGCTACTAGAATCCAGGATGTATGTTCTTTGAAGTTTCTCACCGTCAGGTCTCACACAAGCTTCTTATTCTGCTTTGACCTGAAATTGTGAAGTATTATTTCAAGGCTAGTGAATGACATAGTTTCAAACAGTTGCCAATGGAAAGGTGAAGATTCCTAATATTAACTAAATGACCACAATATCCAAGCAACAATCAGGGCCCTTTAACCTTAATGGAAAAGTGTGTTGCTTGCACATTTCTCTCTCCATAATGTTTCACTGCCATTCCTCATAAGATTCCAGGCAAGTCTTCATTGTGTTTTTGTTTTTCAGGCAGTAAAGAAATGCTAATAAAGCCAGAAAGTAAGGCATAAATCTAAGCCCCATTAAAACAAGTGATCTTCTCATTTTGTCTTGTAAGAAGCATCCTGCTCATTTTTTAAAATTAGAAATTCAAAATTTATGGCCTTTTCTTAAGTGCTTTCTAATGTATTGACAACAAAGAGCTCCTGCATCCATCTATTTAATCTAGAGTATGAGTCAGCATCACAAGACAATATCGTCTAGAGGTGGTGAATCCTGGCTGAATGCCAACATATTTTATGATTCTGGCAACAGGATAAATGCATACGTTTTACAATGTCATTTCAATGTGTGTTTCTTGGGGATTCAGGTGGTTAAACATAGAGAAGAAAACATTGCCTTTTACAATTTGTTATGTTGTGGCATGTGCATGAAACAGTGAAACTGAATTTCGGAACCCCCATCAATAGATACACACACATGTATGTATGAGGGTAATATAAGAAGTAAGTGCCTTAGGCATAGGATGTAAAGAAATCTACTCTGACCTCTTACCCAAACCAAGGGGGGGGGGGAGTTTGCAGCATCCACAATAGATTAACCTGTGCTTAATATCCACAAACTGAATGTGTTGTATTACTCTGACAAGTCAGTGGGTGCTATATTGTGCATAACCACACATAGACCCATATGTAAATGTACACTCACAGAGGATGTACTCTGATTTCTGCAGAGGATTGTAATGAAATGTTGTTGATACGATATGCCAAAAGCATAACCCAGTTTTTCTGCATAAATTGGATTGACGTTTGGTGGCATTCAAACATGAAAAGGAATCTGAATCAAGTCTGATCATAAATATGCTATCCCACAGGTATAACAGTGACTGAACTGAAGACACACAAAGAATTATTTTACTCTGAAAGACTGCTGTTAGATTAGAAAACATTTTCCAATCATGTCTGAACAAATTAGATCAAAATCTAACACTACAGGCAATTTTAAAATAATGCAGGAATTTACATAGAAAATAAATGTAAAATTTACTAGATCTTTGAAGTCAATAATGATCTACTGCTTCAAATATTTGATATCTCATTGTTCACATTTATTTTAATGCAGGCCTTTTCACAGAAACCATTTGTAAGTTCCCCCAAGCATGCCTAACATTTCTTTTGACTCTACAAGCACTAGGTAAGAGTGATTAGGATTACTTAAATAAAAATTGTAAGTTGGCATTCATATCATGATGAGGTAAATTAATGGAGATTATGTTCTCAACAATTATTGTCTTGTTAGATGTTAGAAAGAATTAAGTATCTTCAGTTTCAAGGAGAAGCATAATACTTTAGCACCAGCCTTTCTACTATGAGCTGCTATTAATACAAATCAAGAAGGAGAATGCAAATGAATACATTTCCATCCTTGCTTTGTGTAAATAGAAGCTCAGAGTAGTCCTAAGAAAATGTGGTCATTTAGAAAATCTGGAATAGCTGTACAGAATTTTCTTTGGTACCAGACAACAATTTTGGCTAACTTGAGGGTACAAAGAGACAAACAGATAAACACAATGGGAATTACAGAAGTATATAGATGCCTTGCCCCACATTTGCACTGAAGAAGTAAGTTGCAGATATTATCATTGTGAAAATGGAGGAATTCTTTTATGGCAGAGAGCTTATGGGCATGTGGGCTAGAAATTGGGAATTTAGTCCTAATTTGGTGAATTGAGAAAAGCAATCTTACAGAAAACTTGGTTTAAATTTCTTCTCAACCATTAATGTAATTCAGTAAATAAGTTTGCCTTTTGCCTATTTTATGACTTCACTATAATTATCTATCTATCTATCTATATTCAGATGAATTAATTTTAAATAATATTATATCCTAAAACCATTGATAGGCAAAGTATTTTGTCTGCAGCAGTAATGTGTGAAATGCATCTGTAATAATCTCAAGGAGATCTGAGAAAAAGACAAAGAATTTCTCTGTCTAAGAGTCAAATAGAAATTTATTTTTGAAAGTGGATTTCTAATACTTAATTATTTTCAGAACCAGGTGACATTCTGTTTGGATCAGTTATTTTGTGAAATAAATACTAACAGATATCACATGTTGTAATCAATACACTTTTTATCTTCTGTCATAGTAGAACAATCTGTCAGATTATCTTTAATAAATAAACATTCATTAAATGCATTCCTTATAAAAAATAAATAAACATCTACAATAATATATAATTAAATTTTAGTGTTTTCCCTAAAATTTAGTGTTTTCCCTAAAACATGGGATTGCCACTGGTAATCATTGCAAATCAGAAAATAATTTTAATTTCACCTCTTCCCACCCTCACTTGGCAGAATTGGATGTAATGTTTTTCTAAGTATTTTGCACCTCAGATTTCCATGCTGAATTAGATGATGACCAATTAAAATCAACAAATATTTTATCCATCATGATACCAAATCAAATCTGAACATCTGGCTAACTGTTCGATGAACCATAATATCTTAGGAAGTTTCATAGTTTCAAGAATGTATATGAAATATAGTATATTTCATAAGGGCCATGTTGGCATAGTGGTTAGAATGCAGTACTGCAGGCTAACTCACTATGTACTCCCGGAATTAGATTCTGAGAGGTTCAAGGTTGACTCAGCCTTCCATCCTTCCAAGGTCAGTAGAATGAGGAGCCAAATTGTTAGGGGCAATATGCTGAATCTGTAAACTGCTTAGAGAGGGCTGTACAGCACTATGAAGCAGTATATAAGTCTAAGTGCTATTGCTATTGCTATATTGTTATAATGCATCATAAACTGTATTTATTTTAGACCTGCTACATCTTTTTTTGGCACTGGCTATGATACTGCATAACTTATCAATTGTTATCTGATTAAATACAATAAGTCCAATCTCCAAAGAGGAGGAAGGGGGACTTCTGAAACTTCTGAACAATTTACTAACCTAGGTTAATTCTAAACAATGTTCAATTGTTTCTCTGTCCCAGTCTTTTTCAGTTTGGTGTACTTCAAATGAAAATGCTATCGGAGACTTTTTATGAGTGGGAAGTTTCTCCAGTTGATCAAGTGCAAATTCTAGCTTTGGGGTTTAATTTAGAGCAGACATGTCAAACACAAGGCCCAGGGGTCAGATCTGGCCCGCGAAGTGGTTTCATGTGGCCCACGAAGCCATCCTGGAAACAGTGAGGGAATGGCCCCCACTGCCTTGGCTCTGGCCCAGGCTGGCCAGGAGCCAATGTACAATTTTGTGCTGGTCATCTATGCTGAAATACATTCAGTCTTAGCTCCACAAGGCCATCTGGAAACAGTGAGAGACCGGCCCCTGCCACATCAGCCCCGCCCCCTGGGTGCAAGCTAGGGAGGTATCACCCTTTGTGAGGAATGAAGAAATACACCATCGCCTGGAAGTGGCCAGCACATGGCCCTGCCTACTTTGGGCAGGCTAGGGGCTGGGCAGCATTGTGCTTCTCTTCAGATTTGTGCCACCCGGCTCAGCATCTCGGCACTATGAGGAGAGGGCCATGTGCTGGCCACTTCCAGGTGATGGTACATTTCTTCATTCCTCATGAAGGATGACACTTCCCCAGCTGAGTTTCTTGCCTGTTTTTCTCCCTCCCTCATCTCAAATATTTTCCCACCACTCTGTTCTTAGGAAGGAAGGAAGGAAGGAAGGAAGGAAGGAAGGAAGGAAGGAAGGAGAGGGAGGGTCTGAAGGAAGTCCTGCCTTAGTCCTTCCCTGCTACCCTTTCACCATCCCCTTGCCCCCTCCTCCTGGCCTAACCTGGGGGGTCTCCCATCCTATTGCTAAGGAAGCTTTGGAAACAAAGCCAGATCTCCTCACATGGAGAGGAAGTGGGCCTCTCTCTTGACTTTGCTCTCATACCCATCTTGAGCAACCTGGCTAAGGAGAGCAAGCACAGCAGCTGGGCACCCCCTCGGGGAAGTGGGGGTGGGCTTAGTGCTGCGGGTGCTTGAGGGCTAGGCTGGGCATTTGACCTCCGTATCACCGTCCAGCCTCCTCCCCCACATGGCCTGAGAGGAACAGTGAGGCTTCTTCAGTGGACCATGCCTTGGCACTTGCCCCAGTCCCATCTCCTTCTGCCAGAGACCCTCAGATTTGTCCCACTCCTGCCCAGGCCCCCATAGGCACCATTGACATGAACAATGTAGAGCTGGCCATGCCCGCCCAGTAGGTCACATACACTCCAGCCACGCCCAACCAGTAGGCCATGCCCACCCTGGCCACACCCACCCAGCCCCTCAAGGGTAACTGCAATGCTGATGCGGCCCTCAATAAAATTGAGTTTGACACCCCTGATTTAGAGGGTTGCACATGGACCTTGTAATCAATACAAATGAAAGCAAAATTTATCTGGACCAGGTAGAAAATTGGTCTCTAGTCTCTGTGCAAGAGGTAATCTGATCAACTGAAAATTTTAAACTGTACAAGGCTTCATGTATTGCTTGCACTCACCTGAAATTAAAAAAACAAAACAAAATTCCCAACTAGAGGCACTTTTGGTAGCATCCCATAGTTTATATTCATAGAGCAGACTAGTTATATTCAGAAGATATGGGACTGGTAATAATATCAATTTATAACAAGGGCAATAAGAATGATCCATGCAATTACTTTTTTGTTAGTAAATTATATTCTAAACATTTAAATCACAAATTCCAAGGCTGAGTACAGGCAGAAGGTATAGTTCATATTGTTCAGAAGATGACCAAGCATGATTCAGAGAAGGAGGTCAACAATAGGTCAAATTTTGGTGCTTTGCCATCTTGCATAAAAATACACACATAAAAAGGCATTGTCCCTTTCTATGGTCTTTCTAGATTTTAAACATAGCTTTCAGTCAGTTTTACTCCTTAAGAAAAATGAAAAAAAATCACAACTTTTTCTGATTTTTTGAGATCAGCACTCACTGTACCCATTAGAACAGTAAATAGGAATGCCTGCAGTGCAGGTAAGGGCTTGGAGGACAATAAAGTACTGGTTGAAAATCCAATTCCTTCTAGTTGGCCTGACCTTTGCTATTAGAGAGTTTTTTCTCTATAAAGTTGGCATCATACAGTTTTTCTACACCATTTTTAATTTATATAAGGCATGACAATGCCAGAAACTGTTTACCCAAGGAATAAGGGACATGGACTTCCAGGCCAAAGTTAATAGGTTGTCCCAGCATTGCAGAAATTGGATAAATAAGGGCAGTTGGGAACTGGCATAATACCTACAAACTAACTTTCCTCAAGCTGAGGATTTTCAAAGTCTGGCATAATGTCTTACCATCTGTGTTACTGCAAGGCAGATATTCCAAAATCCCATTAACCAAGCATACCTGCCCATGTGGTGACAAGAAAATCAAATCCATTTCACGCATACTATTACATTGCAAATTCTACAGGGATATTAGGTCTGCTTATATTCTGCTCCTAATATGTGAAGTTCCAGGAAGGTCAGACAATTTCTATGTGAACCATCTTTAAGAGATTGAAAACCCTTTATCACTTGTGCAATAGCCAATTTTTGTATTGTTGAGATGCAAACAAGGCATAAATGGTCACAAATATAATCACTTCAGTTTTGCTTGAGATTTATTATGTGTTAGCTATCTTGTTTTTCGATGATATGTATTTTACCTCGTAGACTGTAATATTTTATTTTTGCACAGTTAATTAACATGCCATTATTGTAGCCTATATTATATTTTTATTAAAGAGACTACTTATTATAGCATGTTAGTTCCTTAGCTCCCTCTCTTGATTTTACTTTTTATATTTCTAAATTTAGAGGCCATTGACTGGATAAGCATAATCACTACTAACTAGAAAACCTGTGCCCTATTTAGTATTATTTCAGAGGTATGTCCTTACCCAAATCAAGAATTAGAATGACCGTGGATGGGCAAAAAACCCCCAAAAAACAAAACAACAGTGGGAGCAAATCAACTTCCAAATTCCCACAAGCTTCCCCATTGAAATTTCTTGTGCTAAGCTGGCAGGAGCATCAGACATCTTCCTTCCTTCCTCCCTCCCTTCCTTCCTTCCTTCCTTCCTTCCTTCCTTCCTTCCTTCCTTCCTTCCTTCCTTCCTCCCTCCCTCCCTCCCTCCCTCCCTCCCTCCCTCCCTCTCTCCCTCCCCCATTCATTTTCTTTCTTCTTTCATTTTCCCTCTCTTTCTTTTTTCTTCTTCCTTCCTTGCTTCTTCTCTTCCTCTCCCCTTCTGCCCTTCCTCCATTCTTCCTTCCACCTTTCCCTGCCTCTACCCTTTTCTCCTTGCCTCCCACTTATTTCTATCCATCATTGTCTTCCTTTCTTCATTCTTTCTTCTTTCTTCATTCTCTTCCTCCCCTCCCAGCTTTTTCATTTACTTTTCTTGTGGAAAGCTTGTAGGAAGAAAGTCAGTGGGAAGTCAGGAGGAAGTTACATGTCCAGGGCCTATAGGGAGGTCAGTGGCTGCTCATAGGTGGGGAAGAGAGTTAATGTGGTGTGCAGAGCTGTGGGTCAAGAATAATATATGGGGTTGCACAAGAGATGCCACGTGGGTTCAGAAGGGTGGGTGTGCACCATAGATGCTGCCTGGGTCAGGGAGAGGGTGTAGGGATTGTAGGGGTGCATAACAAGAGCCACATGTGTCAGGTAGGGAGTGTAGGGAGGCCGCATGGGTCAATAAGAATGTATGGGATATACATTAGGGTTATACAGGAGTGGTGCTGCAAGGCTGGAAATGACAGATTTGCAAGTTGAGAAATGTCTATGGGGGCTTGGGCATACACAAGAGATGTTCATGTCAAGAAAGGTGCATGTCAAGAAAAGTGAATGGGGAGGGGGAAGAGATCAGGGAGGGTGTGTGAGGGTGTGCAAGAGGTTCCAAGCAGGTCATAAAAGATGAGCAGGTGGGTGGCATAGGTTAGGGCAGGGTTCAGCAACCTGAAATAGCAAAAGAGCCACTCGGAACTGGTTCCATCATACAGACAAAAAAGTGGGAGCCGCAAAATGTGCACGCACCTGTGGGCACGCACGTGCATGCACAGAACAAGCAAAAACATACACCACCCCTACGCCCGCACTGCATCCTGAGCCGCACGCAACTGTCACTGTCCAGTGCTGCCAGCTTAGGGGGGGAGGATGGACTCGCAGGCCAAGGAAGGAAACGGCCTTTTAGAGGATCCCACCCAGCCCCCCTCGGAGGCAACGGGCCCTTCCCCGGCTGAAGGAAGCCTCAAACGTGGCAGGTCTCCAAACGGGTGGCGGCGGGTTGGACAGGTGTGCGCACACTCTCCAAACCGCTGCCGTCCCATTTGCACAGCTGCTGCGTTCGTCCATGTTTGACGAGCGGGGCAGGTTTCCAAATGGGCAGCGGCGGTTTGGAGAGGCGTGCACGCACTCTCCAAACTACCACCGCCCCATTTGCAGAGCTGCTGCATTCTTCCACATTTGAAAGAAACACGGATGAACGCAGCAGCTGTGCAAAGAGGACGGTGGTAGTTTGGAGAGTGCGTGTGCACCTCTCCAAACCTCCACTGTCCCGTTTGGAGATCTGCCGCGTTCGTCAAACACAGAAGAACGCAGCATCTGTGGAAATGGGACGGCGGCGGTTTGGAGAGTGCGCGCGCACCTCTCCAAACCTCCGCCTCAGGCAGCAGTTCTGCAAACTGTTTGGAGAGCTGTTTGGAGAGCTGCTGCCTTCATCCAACATGGACGAAGGCGGCATCTCTGCAAACGGGGCAGTGGAGGTTTGGAGAGCTGCGTGCGCAGCTCCCCAAACCTCTGCCGGCGGAGGAGGACTGGGAGCTGCAGGAGACGGCTCAAAGAGCCGCATGCGGCTCTGGAGCCATGGGTTGCCGACCCGTGGGTTAGGGTATGCAAGAAGTTCTCTGTGGATTGGGGAAGGTGCACAGAGATGTAGCACAAATTGGAGGAACACATGACTGATTAGAAAACTATCACACAATACTGAAAATGAAGCTCACATGACCACAGCAGCAGCCCAGTAGCGCAACATGAGTCAGTAGCAGCTACACCATTCTCAACCTTTATTCCCTCAGGATTCATAGCTCTTGGAGTTTGGACACATTCTATATGTTAGCCCATTTGATGTACCTTGGTTTAAAAATTGTTGCCTTGTGATGCACCGTATTGTCCTATTAAAGGTCACAACAATGAGAATTTTATTAGCACAGAGCTAGTGATAAGTTGCTGATAATTCCAAGCTAAGAGTAGAAAAAAAAAGTATATTGGGCAGCTTCCATTCAGTATCCTTCTGACAGATAGAACTGAAACATTTCCCTCTTCATTGCTGGCTTGCCCAAGATTCAGAATTCCCAGTTATGAAGTAATTTTTATTAGTCAGTAAATTTTAAACTAAATATCCATCGAGTTTCCATTACTCTACTATTTTGAAAGATTTGCTGTTTCTTGTTCATCAAATCTGGCCTTGCAGAAGAAGTAAAAACTTTGACTCTTCCAAGTGATGGATTTACACTTTCCTTTCCTAAAAGAATAGGTTTGATGCCACAATAACTCTTGATTACTGGCTTGAAGGAAAAGGCAAGCTCACACCTGTGCTTTCTTGAAAGCAGTGGTTAATTTATAGTGTCCTTTCTATATAAATCAATAGCGACATCTTCTTTTCTTCACTGGCTTCATTGGTTTACCTCACTTATAATGTACATGCAATTAAATTTAACTTTTATGAATAATTCTTTCTGCAGAACTAATTTCTGTGAAGGCTACATTTAAAAGGGCTATAGATTAGATACTACAGTCCCATTATGATTCTGCTAACCAAAGAATAGAAGACAGTATAGCTAGACTACACTGATTTAAGATCAGAGATGTCCAAAATTTATATTTGGGTAATTTTCCTCAGCCCAAAATGAAACAAGGATATAAAATAGACTACAGACAAAAGAAAACATTCAGAATTTAACTATAACCAAAATTATCTACCAAAAAGAAAGAAAACATAAAGACCTACATTTGAATTTATGTGTATAAAATTGTATCATTTGAGAACAAATGTTGCTATTATCATTCTATTAGCTATTCATACCTTTTTATAAATTAAAAAAAATGTTCAATTACAAGTACAAATCTACAACTACATTTACTAGATAAACAAATCTGTACACCACATAAAATGATTTTTAGTCACACTTTCAGTTTTCTTAAACACTACCATCTCCAGTCTTATAATTTAATCTGCATTTTTACTACTAAAACCAGTCCTAATCTAAGGTTCTTTTTCCAAGCATTCATTCTGAAAAAGTATCTATTTCTCATTAGTAAGCATATGTTTCTTGAACTTTCTTGAATTGTTTTGTGCTGGAGATAACTTTATTATATTCATTTTCTCTGTTGGTAGTCAATTATAATATCAGTGCCAAGAGGTATGAAGGCCAGAGTAGTTTAAGTTGCTGTTCATTGATGTCAGCAATTTTCTTTTCTCCCAAATGCCTTTGCCTGACATAAAACCTTCATTATTTCTCCTGACATAAAATCATATTCCTAGACTGTTCAAAGTCTTACCTGTCAAGTAAAACTTGTTTTAAGTAAAATCCAATATTCATGAGTCGTTTATTGAACTTGCTCAGCACCTCTAGTTGGATCTTGTCCATAGTTTGAAAAAGGAGGTTAGAATGTTATATCAAATCAGTATATTAACCCATCAAACCTAGTAGGTTTACTCTAATATTTTAGGAATAGTTTGTCTTTAGTAAAAATGCATAGAAGATGTTAGACAGTATTAACTGGAATTGCCTGGGTAGGATCTCTCTCTGTCTCTCTGTCTCTCTGTCTCTCTGTCTCTGTCTCTCTGTCTCTCTGTCTCTCTGTCTCTCTCTCTCTCTCTCTCTCTCTCTCTCTCTCTCTCTCTCTCTCTCTCTCTCTCTCTCTCTCTGTCTCTTTCTCTCTGTGTCTCTGTCTGTCTGTCTGTCTGTCTGTCTGTCTCTCTCTGTCTGTGTGTGTGTGTGTGTGTGTGTGTGATACTATAAACATGATTGGTCAAATACTGTTTTGAATACAAAGCTTCACCAATTTCCAATGAGGGTTGGCAAGTGTTGTGATTCAGGGTCAGCCTGTGGGTTCGGCAGTTGGGTCAGATGATTCAGAGGAGGAGGAGGGGGGTGTTGGAGAGGTTGCTGAGGGTGTTGGAGAGCTTGCTGATGAGAGCCCTCAGCCAGGCCCCTCCCATCTGGTTACGACACAGACCCAGCTGTGTGAGCCTGACAGCGTGGATGAAGATGACCCACAGCTGGCCCTGTTCAAGGACACCCGACGCAGGAGGCAGTCAATCAGGAGTAAACAGAGGAAGGCAATGGGGCACCTCGGAAGGAGGCAGAGAGAAGCCACGCCCTGAACTGTTTAAAAGGGGAATGCGTGGGAGGGCTGGTTTGCTGAAGGCAACCGTTTGAATAGCTCCTGTTTCATGGTTCATGTCTTGTTTTGCTCTGTTTGCTTTTGTGTCCATAAATTTGGCAGGCTTAGTTCCAGCCTCTTGCCTTCTTGTAAAGCGGTTGTCCCTGCCTTATCTGCAGGGCCGGTAGTAGGCTGGTACAGAACAGCAAGTTAAGACATTTCCATAATAAGCAGATATGACAACGACAGCTACAACTGATGGACTGATCAGTAGACTGGTTTCTCAGAACTATTCCAGACAAGAAGATGATGGGACTTTGTTCACTTATACCCCAGATGACATCTTCTCATGAGGAGACAACAGGACAACAGCTTCCTGTGGATTCAAGTGCCAGAAGAAAAAGGAAGCCATTGTGTTCCAAACCACAGCAGAGCTTTAAAAGGACATAACTCATTTTCTAATACTTTTGGTAATTACCTAATCAACTACGCTAAGGATATCAGAGGTCTTCAAAATGACAAGTATGAAAATCCATGATGAATTTACTTCCATACTTAAATAAAATAAATAACTATAAGTTTAAGAACTTACGGAATTATAAATAAATGGCAAAATGCTAAATAAGAAGCTGATTTAAGAAAGCTATAAACAAATTTAAGAAAGTTATATAAACAGGAAACAAACTCCATACCCACTGGTGAAAAAAAATGATGCTGATCATGCCTAGTTGGATAATGAAAAAATAGGCAAGAAACAACAAACCTTGAAGAGCAGCAAAGTACTTCAAAGTTATACAGTAAATGATCTAAGGCAGAGCTGTCAAACTACCAGCCCACGGGCTGGAAGCATCATGCCAAAACCGTGGCCACTCCATTGCTGGCAATGGAAAAAAAAGTCATGTGACGTTGCAACACGTCACGTGATGTTGCGAAAAGGTTATGTCTAAAATATGGCTGCGATGCTTCATTCTAAGCACTGTGCCGCCATGGCTCTTATAGGTTCTCTCATCCTTTTCAGCCCTTGCTGTTCCCTATGTCTTTCTCTCTTTCTTACCTGCATCATGTTCTCCTAAATCTTCCTCGATTCAATGAACACTTGCTCACATCTTGTTCCCTTTCTTACTCATCACATACAGGAATTATTCTTTTTATTGGAAGTGGTAGTCACCCCCTTCCTAAAAGGCTGAGGCCCCCTGTAAATCAGACAGAAGGAAGCATCACAGAAAATGTATTTTCTCTCTCAGGTTTCTTCTTTCCACAACACCATTTACTCTGTTCTATTTATGGTCTAGAAAGGAAGATCACTTAGTTAATCAAAAAGCAACAATTTGGTGTGTGTTATTTTTTCTCCCCCCCCCTCCACTTTCCTCTTCCACAGTTGTAGCACACTTGTAGAAAAATAGATATTTCTTCTTTTTTTACCATTCCCCTTCTAACGATGGGAATACCTTGATCTTTTGAATCTAAACCTTCAGGTAAAAAATAACTTCTACTGCACTTCTGCTTCCTTTGTTAAAATTATGTAATTTATCACCTTGATCCTACATTATCTCTTTTGGAGTGGTGAGGGAACTAAGTGCCTTCACATACTTGAAGAAAGAAGTGTTTCTTTAATTCACAGATTCTCAGTAAAGAAAAAAATAATTTATTTTATTTTATTTTATTTTATTTTATTATTTTATTTTATGCATTTTAAACATGTCACTTCAACAATTCACCTCTTAACTTTTCTCAGCTGTAATGTGAATTGGATATGAATAGCTCTCATTATTGGCTAGTTTTTGTTTTTTGGGTGGGTGTAGTATAATGGACTAAATGAATGCTTAACATGAATCTATTTTTAAAGCAAAATACTAAATGCTTGTCTTGTGAAGGGAAAAGCACTAAAACAGCAATGATATTTTTGCTGCCAACTGAGAAAACTATATTTTGAAAAGCAACCTGGGTCATCATAGATAGGTCATTGCTGGCATGATATAGCATTTTTTGGGGAAATTATTGCTCCTATAACTATATAGGAAAGGCCTATTTGCTGAGCTTGCCACATGGATACCTGTGTAATTGAATCTGGGGGTTAAGAGAGATTTGAACCACATAGTATATTCATCTAAAGATTTGTATTATTATTATTTCTGCTGTTCTTAAGTATTGTATTAATTAGTTGCTCTGTCTTTTCACAATTTAAGATTTCAGTATTATCTATCAATTGGTTAAATCACATAGGAATTGGGCTATATATAGATATATATGTATATGTGTCTGTATTTTATGTCTACAATAGGGTGGTGTTATAGTCTTGATTTAATTACTTTCCTATTTCACCAAATCTTTTTCCTATTTCCTTTTTGAATTCTTCCAAAACTATCATACCTTACCGATTCTTATATGCATCAGAGAATCCTGTTATTATTTTATTAAATATTTACTAAATAATAACTTTATACTAAAGTTTTATTAAAATTTGTAAAATACCTATGTAGGAATATCAGTTCTATTTTTGTAGATGGATAAACGGAAGGATGGGATTTTCTGTTTTATTATTAACTGCATATGTTAGAGTAGGAGTTCCACAAATAGAGCAATTTAGTTCTGTCATTATTTCACAATTATGACTGCAGGTTGGTTTTATTATGGTTTAATTCAGTAAAGGATAGATTTGTGGCACAGATATCTAAGCAAGGAATGATGGATGCTAATACACATGGTCATTGCTGCCCATATGTAGCAAATGGAGTTCATTTTGGCAGATAGTACCAATTCAAGGAATTAATAAAATTATAAGATGGAAATGACCATTTAAGCTGTCAAATCCAACTCCCAGATCAATGAAGGAATCCTAATTAGAGTATCTGTGACGAAGCCTCTTTAGGCTCCACATAAACATATTCTGGGAAAATTCATGATATTATAGCTCATATTTAGTACTTTGTCTAAAAGAAACAGAAACATAGATTAATGAATTAGTCAATTAGTTTATTTTTCTTTTGCAGAAGATCCTATAAACATATTAATCATTTGGTCACTATATAGTATTCTTGTCCATATTATAACGTGAAAAGGTGGTAAGAAAATGCATCATATTGAACTTAATGCAGGAAAACTGAATTCAAATAAAATATCTTTCATATTATTTTTCAACTACCTCTATCCTGGTGTACAAATTACATTTGACTTTTAAAATCAAGCAAAGAAGAAAGCAATCTTAATGTTATTAATGAAATAACTTCTGGGTAGTGGCATGTCAAACAATGACTGTGTACTTATGTTTCACTGATAATGTAAAACTTCAGCCAAAATAGCATTGTCTCATAGGCATCACCTGGAGCCATTTCATGTATTAACAGTTACGAAAATTCTATTCCACAATATAAATGTTTTGTTCAATAAATATGTATATGATGTGCTTTATTAAATAAAAATCTGTGAACTGAACTTAAACAAACCTGATAGCACAAGGAGTAAATACATGCAATCACATACTGTACACATGATTAACAGAAGAGACTTTTAGGTTGATCTCTACTGTCTTAATTGTTATACCTCAAAGTATTAATACAGAAAAAAATGAGAAGTAAATAAGGTAAATGAATTATCTTTTTCACCATCACCTTTATAAAAAAACTTAGATAATATTCAATCATATTTGATCATTTTAAATTATGGGAATTGCCTGATTAAAGAAATTTAGACTTCATATTCATAACATCTAGGATATTGAAACTATTTATGCAAGCTAGAAAACAGGAGCAAGGTGATGATAGCTACAGTTACAGCTTCAGATTAAATTATTTTAAACAGCTATTTTTTTTTAAAAAAATTAAGACTTGCCCTTCCACAGTAATTCCCTATTTAAATCATCAGAAAATCAGCGCAAATGAAATAGATGAAGTGAATGAGTTTAAAACCAAATCATTTACACACAAGTTTTGAAAGAGTTTATGCAACAGAACCACCTGCCATTTTGTAGGAGGGAACAGGAATAAACTGCACCCCTGCTCCCCATTTTGACATGTTCCCAAGGACAGGGTACCTCCAGGGAAGAAGAAGGCTCACCTGTCAACCACTACTGCTCCCCAGCCAGCTTTATCTCAAAAGTGCTTTTTCAAATGGCAACTGGACTGTTTTTTCCTTGAGGAAGAACAACAAAATGTTTTGTTTCTCATCCAAGAAACTTCATTTCCCACCCAGCCCCCTTCACAACTGATGAAACAAAACATTTTGTTGTTCTTCCTCAAGGAAAAAACAATCTAGTTGCCTTTTGAAAAAGCACTTTTGAGACAACTATGAATCTCCACAGACATCCAGCCAACCTTATTTCACCAGGAGGCATCCGAGTAGTTATCTTGTCCTTCTCTCACACCCACCACCATTCAGAGATTTGCAATTTCAGCCTTAGGTGTAAAAAAAAGCCAGTCATTGTTCACCTGTCAGGCTTGCCAGCAGCCAAATAGTTGCAGGGGCCAGAGGAAGATGGGAAAGAGAGCAGGGGTTTGGCCTTCCCAACTTCCCTTGTGGAAATGCAGTCAGAAGGCATGATTATGCTAAAGTTGCCACAACTTTCAGAAATTTCATCGCCCACAGTAAGCACTCAGCGTGCAACCACAAGCCAAGCAGTGCCACAAGCCGAGCAGCCGGACAAAGTACACATGCATTGGACTCGACACACAAGCAGCCCACATGCACCATTTTAATGATTTTGCCACTGACCTGCTATGCTTGACAGGGAGATTCAAGTCCATGTGGACCAAACATCAAATTTTCAAAAGTTACTTTTAAAACCTGGAAAATCTGTCAAAAACAGATGCCAGAACTCTGTTCCGGTTCTATAACAAAAAAAAGCACTGATTGTAACCTACGTATATCAGTAAAGTAGGGTTCTAGTATTTCTTATGCTATTTCCTGACGAAGCCTATTAAAGGGCTGACAGGAGCCAGCATGGATTTATCAAGCATAATCCAAGTCAAGTCTCTCTATCTCTTTCTATAATCCATTTCTTTTGAATAAATGATCAGTTTTGTTGACCATAGAAATGTAGTAGACAGAGTACATGAAACATTTGATGTTTCTAATGGGATTTTAATAACAAAATGACAAAACGTCAGTGCACTCTGCTACCGTTCTATGGTTGAACATCCCTACTGAGTGAACATCTATAGTTCTGTGTGAATCTTGGAGGAACTGTCAGTGATATACCACAGGATAATATTCAAAGCTACATGCTATTCAATGTGTTTATAAATACTTTGCTTTAAAGTTAGAAAATCCGATCTTTAATATTTGTAAACAGCATAAACACTTGGGGGAGAGAGAAAGCATACAAATCAGAGGACAGTATCAAGATTCAGAAGAAATCTGCATGTCTTGGTGGCTCATAAGCCAGATATGATCCCATATTTATTGCAAAAATAACAAAAATATAAAATCTAGGCTACATAACAGTAATATAGTGTCAAGCAGCAACTTTCATTTTCCTTTGTAATTTTTACTGCATCTCTGAACACACAATTTTAGAAACTGGCACTGAGAAACTGGAATATGGCCACAGGAAAGCAACAAAGATGGTAAGAAGCCTGAAATGGAAAAGATAAAAATACAGAGAGACAGAGACAGAGACACAGACACAGACAAAAACAGAGACAGACTGTATGTGTGTTGGTGTGTCTCTGTGTTGGGTATGTTGTCCTGAGATCATAGGGTAGAATTGTTCAGCTACTCCAGTAGACAGGAGTGGATTCAATGGGTCACATTACACAGAAGTAGATTTCAAGTGGACATCAAGAAAATAAATCCTGATTGTAGTAAGTCTTCAATAATAGAACAAGCTACCTTCGTAATATGGTGTAATAACTTTTGCTACAGAAACTGGATAGCCATCATCTAAGAGGTTGTAGTACTAGATTCCTGTGCTGTGTAGGGAATTGGATTAGATCAGTGATTCCAAACTTGAGTAAATTCATTCATTTATTTATTAAATTTGTAGAGTCTTCCATCTCATCAAAAGCAACTTTGGATGATGTACAACAATCAGAATTGGGTAAAAGTGTTTTTTCTTTGCAGAATGATACACAAACCCATTTTCCATCACAACAGGGACATTTAAACTGATTTAAAGTTAGCTAAATGTACTAAAATCTTCTAAAATATTCCTTTTAAGATAAAAAAATAATGAAATTACCAATGGCAATTTATTCAGATGGCATAAAGATCATTCAGTTATATTGTTTTTATAATATAGGTCAGGGGTGTCAAACTCAATTTCATTGAGGGCCGCATCAGCATTGCGGTTGCCCTCAGGGGGGCGGGTGGGTGTGGCCAGGGTGGCCGTGGTCTACTGGGTGGGCGTGGCCAGAGTGCGTATGGCCTACTGGGTGGGCGTGGCCAGCTCTACATCGTTCGCATCAAGGGTGCCTATGGGGGCCTGGGCAAGAGTGGGACAGATCTGAGGGTCTCTGGCAGAAGGAGGGTCTCTGGGCCAGGGCCAAGGCACTGGGGGCCGTTCCCTCACTGTTTCCAGGATGGCTTCGCGGGCTGCATGAAACCACTTTGCGGGCAGGATCCGGCCCCCGGGCCTTGTGTTTGACATGTCTGATATGACTTTCTGATAAGCAGTTTTGGTTAACGAAGGAAAATGTTTGGGAAGGACTGGACTAGATGATCTTAAAGATTACTTGCTATCTTTGATTCTAAAATTCACCACCCTGTTTCCAATGGCAAATAGAAAATAGCCATTTCAATTTTCTCCTAGTTTCAATTTCTCAGTGAGCTATATTTCATGGCATTTTATAGAGGTCTCCCTCTGCTCATTTTGTGTTAAATTATTCCATCTTTTCCTCCCCTCTACTATAATGTTTTATGTTCAAATCCATTTACTGAAAGTACTCACTCTGATGATTTTATGCCTATGTAGCTATAGCTTATGTACTATTTGGAGCTTGATATTTCTCACAGGTTAGTAGTTTTACAAAATGTCCTCAACACTATTTTCTATTTTAAAGAATATGCACAGACAGTCTTCTCACAGTCTGGCCTGGAAAGAATCCTAAGGAATAAAACAACATTTTATCATTGCTAATTAAGGCTGTGAAATTATGTTGAATGCAATCATTTTAATTTTCAAATTTTATTTAAAATACAATTCAGCACCCTATTTCATTGAATGATTTGGGGGGGGGAAATCAGGAACAGTTAGCAGGCATTACCTCCTAAGCATTTACAGTAGTTTATGAGATAGTTAGGCATACAGTTCACAGCTGACAACTAAGCAATGTGTTGTTTCATTATTATTATGTTGTTCAAGAATCCTGTAGTTCTTAGGCAGCAGGACAAACTATTGACTTTATAGTTATTTAATCAATTTAACCGAGTATACCTGGTTAAACTAGATATGTTCCATCTCTCTCAATCTTAATCAATTATACCATTCCAAAACCTGATCTGAGTGACTCTTCAACTTGTGTGAGGAAGTGGAGTACCACAAGGCTCTGTATTAGGCCCAGTACTCTTTAATATCTTCATAAATGACCTAGATGAGGGAATAGAAGGGGAGCTCATCAACCCTGAGTCTTCGGAGAAGGGCGGGATATAAATGGAATTAAAATAAAATAAAAAATAAATACATTTGCAGATGACACTAAACTGGCAGGAGTAGCCAACACCCCAGAAGACAAGCTCTGGATCCAAAAAGTTCTTGACAAACTTGAACAATGGGCCCTATGCAACAAAATGAATTTTAATGTGGATAAAAGCAAAGTTTTGTATTTAGGCAGGAAAAATCAAAGGTATAAGTACAGATTAGGCGAGATCTGGCTCAAAAACAGTAACTATGAGAGGGACCTGGGAGTCCTAGTGGATGATCAGTTGACTATGAGCCAGTAGTGTGCAGCAGCAGCCAAAAAAGCTAATAAAATCCTGGGTTGTATAAACAGAGACATAGAATCAAGATCATGCAAAGTATTAGTACTGCTTTATAAAACCCTAGTAAGACCACACCTGGAATACTACAACCAATTTTGGTCACCATACTATAAAAAAGATGTTGATACCTTGGAAAAAGTTCAGAGAAGAGCAACTAAAATGATCAAAGGCCTGAAGACTAAAACATATGAAGAGCAGCTCTGGGACTTGGGTTTGGCTAGTCTAAAGAAAAGAAGAAATAGGGGTGACATGATAGCAGTATTCCAGTATTTGAGGGACTGCCACAAAGAAGAGGGTGTCTGAAATTGTGGGCGCTCCATCACTGGAGGTTTTTAAGAAGAGACTAGACAGTCACATGACTTAAATGGTATAGTTTCTCCTGCTTGAGCAGGGAGCTGGACTAGAAGACCTCCAAGGTCCATTCCAGCTCTATTCTATTCTAATTGTGAAGGCCAAAGGAGTTGTGGTGGTGGGTGGAGGAGCAGTCCATTCTACTGACCAGTTTTCATTCTTTTATCAAGATATTAGTTTGACAATATGCATCATATTATACTGTGTTCCTTCCTTCCTTCCCTCCCTCCCTCTTTCCTTCCTTCCTTCCTTCCTTCCTTCCTTCCTTCCTTCCTTCCTTCCTTCCTTCCTTTCTTTCTTTCTTCCTTCCTTCCTTCCTTCCTTCCTTCCTTCCTTCCTTCCTTTCTTCTTTCCCTTCTCGTATGCACTTCCCAAAAAACAAACATGCAAACACCATACTTATCATTTGTTCAAAATGTATGTTTATGAAAGTAACATTTATTTCCAATGTAATACTGGCAAATTTTTATCAGATTTTTTGCCTTTTGTCTTCCTAGTCATTCTCCTTTTTTACAGTCATGTAAGGCTAATTCTAGTTGATAAGAGGAGAATGGCTCCTTGAAGCCAACTTTTTCATAAATCTCTAATTCCAATGCATACTCTAAAAAGTGTTACCTTTTCTTTACAGTAGCCTGACTGTGTGCCTCACCTGTAACAATTATCTTTCATTCACCTGATTTGATGGCAAGTGAAGTATGTCTGTTATGATTAACTGAAATTTTAAAATACACTCTGTTTTTAATACTGTTCTCTCAGTCTGGTCTCTTCTCATGTCATAATACAAAAGCAGTGAGAAACTAGTATATGAAGAACAAAGTCCTTCTGAAGTGAAGTCAATTTCCACTGTTTGAGATCACATACAGAAGAAAGTCTCATACAAAGAGGTCACTGCCTCCATTATAATTGGTTTCTGACGGGTCTCATAACTTTAGTAAAGCATTAGTTTATACTGAATGAACTGTCAATATTTCATTGCAAAATGGATTGTCCTCAAGTCTATTTCTCACTATTATTCTAGTTTTACAACATTGGGGTTGTTTTAGCCATATGTTGCTAAATAATCCTGAGCAAATGTTTCACTCATTCAGTAAGGTGGCATGATATAACACTATTCTAACCAAACTGTTTTAGAAATTAATCTGTATATAATACAGATCACATTCATACCCATAAAATATCCATACTTAACTGCTAACATCTAATCTCAAACCTAAAATCTGTAGGAAATGGTAGATTGGGGATATTATATTGCAACTGAATAGGTATTTTCTTTATAGATAGTTACTCTTGAAATTCTGAATGTTTCCACCTAGACCAGGGATGTCAAACTGCCAGCCCGCGGGCCGGACGTGTCACGCGGAAGCCGCATCCATCCCATTGCCGGCAATGGCAAAACCGTCCCGATACATTGCATGACATCATGGGACATCACAAGTTTGACATGTCTGACCTAGACTGTTATCATTCACTATTACCTTTTGCATCCATGGTGATTTCAACCAGTTCCCTCTGTTGATATAAACAGTGTAAGGCAAAAATACATTTAGATTTTATTTTTTTCTAGAATTGTACCTTTTTAGAAACAGAACTATCAAATATTTTGTGGTAATATTTTATTATTAGTGGAAACATTTGAGTTTACTGTATATGGAATTTGAGGACTGTGCACATCTTAGAGCAGTTGTGATCAATGTTAGCAGAGACAAAGATAAAGGCTATATTAGTAGCTAATATTTATATTTCATTAGCAGCATTATATACTGAATTTTGTAAAATATTGAACTGGAACAGATACACAGTTTTGCATAATATTTTTATATTTTAATAAAATTAAAAATCATAAATGTACTGTAAGTTAATTCAGCACCATGTTTAATGAAATATGAAATGTATCATTTATTGAAAGTTGTCTACCAACCCTATGTATATTACTACATGTCAGGGCTTTTTTTCTCATAGAACGCTCAGAACGGAGTTCCGGCACCTTTTTTGGATGGAACCTTGTAGGGTAGGCAAGGTAGGTTGTATGACATATGTGAGTTCCGGCACCTTTTTCTTTTACAAAAAAAGCACTGCTACATGTAATATTCAAACAATAACTAATGAGTCTCACAAGATGTTCTATTCCTAGTTTGTATTATATTAGTTGTTAATAGCAAGAAATGACAAAAACAATTCTATTATTATTAACATATTACAGGGAACAGCAGAAAAAGTGATATAAAAAGTTCTTTGCTAAAAAAAAAGTACAAAAATAGGAAAATCAAGAAATAAGTCTAGTACATCATGCTGGACATTTGGCTGTTCACTTAGCATACCTTGGTGGTTTTTTTCTTTTTGTGGGAAATATGCCCAATAGACACAATGTAGAGTGCCAACAGGAGTAGCAGCAGAGTGGTGCTTTGCATGATAGAGCAAAGAAGGTGGCATGCTGTTTGGCCCATTACAAATAACCTTATTTTCTGTTACAGTTATGAAGGCCTCGTGGGACAGCAGCTTCTATCCTCTGCCTTGACAGTGAAGAGAGTGCCAGTTGATAGCATTGGTAGAACAAGAAAATGAAATTCTGCTTTCATTGGCCTGGAAATCCTTTCCTATTTTCAAATGATAACTTTCTTCTCTCATGCTTTTTTATTTGTTGTTGCTCTGATATTGTTGTGATTCAGGGTCAGCCTGTGGGTTCGGCAGTTGGGTCGGATGACTCAGAGGAGGAGGAGGAGGAGGGTGTTGAAGAACTTGCTGAGGGGGTTGGACAGCTTGATGAGAGCCCTCAGCCAGGCCCCTCTCACCTGGTCACAACGCAGACCCAGCTGTGTGAGCCTGACAGCGTGGATGAAGATGACCCACAGCTGGCCCTGTTCAAGGACGCTCGATGCAGGAGGCAGTCAAGCAGGAGTAAACAGAGGAAGGCAATGGGGCTCCTTGGAAGGAGGCAGAGAGAAGCCACGCCCTGAACTGTATTTAAGGAGGAATGCATGGGAGGGCTGGTTTGCTGTAGGCAACCGCTTGAATAGTTCCTGTTTCATAGCTCCTGTTTCATGGTTGGTGTCTGTTTTATGTTAATAAATTTGGCAGGCTTTATTCCAGCCTCTTGCCGTTTGTAAAGGGGTTGTCCCTGCCTTTTCTGCAGGGCCGGTAGCAGGCTGGTACAGAACAGATATATATATATATAGCTTTGTGGCAGAGTTATGGTCTGGTTAAGTAGGGAATCAATGATATCAGAGGCAGCAGATGTGGTGAGACATCAAAGCCAATCTGGAAGTTGCATAGAAAGTAAAAAAACAAAGGTTGGCTCTGAAGTTTTATGCATTTACTTAGTTTCTTGTTGGTTCCAGGTCCTTAATAAACTGAAAACCTTCATGTACAGTTTTAGTATCATAGCCCAAGGAGGAACTGTAATAGCAGGTCAGTTCAATTAATCCTTTTGAACCCTGAGCACCATATCTGAACAGAAATTATGCTGGAATCAATCTCCATTTACTTGGTTTTCTTTCTTCAGCAGTGTGTTTTCATTTCCTCCTCCTTCTTCTAGTTCCTCTTCCTTTTTATCTTCCTCCATTTATTATTACCAGTACTACTAATTTTGTGTCCCAGAAAATGTAGATGGTGGTTTTTTTTTTGCACAATTTAAACCCTTGGAAGTTGTAAGGAAAGCATTTAATTATGTATGAGTCACCTAAAAGCGCTGTTCTTTGGAGCTGGGTTGTGATAAGTTATTCCAAATTTAGGCAATCCAAATTTGTATGTTGTAGTATGTAGTGCCCTAGTAACAATTGGTACCAATTTGCTATGTTCAATATCATTTTCCAGAATGTCTATATCCACGAATGAAATATCATTATTTATACTGATACAAATGTCTAGTAGAGTCCCAGACATCTGTCTGAGTTGTCAATAAGACTGAATTTTCAAAAACATTAACTTTTTGTTTTGTCAATTTCAATGTTATCTATGATTTAATGTTCCAGTAAATCTACCTATTACGAATGCAGACATTTTACCTAAATGCCAGTGTAATAGCTTTTTTTAAAAAAATCAATCTGTATGATTTTGCTGTATCCTGTTATCTAATTGTCCAGTCAACTGCATTGTCCCTTTCTCAACATAATCAGTATTTATTACCTAGACTGGGGCTTGTTTCTTTTTAACCTATTCTGATATTGTTCTCTTTTTTTACTGTATCTCTTTCAAAATACTGGTTTGTATTTTTAAAAAAGCATTTTTAAACATGCTCATGGAATGATTTTTTTCCATTTTTCTAATCTCATTTCAAGCTATTGATTTTTATCATTATGTTTAGATTCCACTTCTGCAAGTTATATTTTTGATGGGATTGTTTCAATAAAGTTTCTTTATTGTCTTTGATATAATTCTTACCCCTTACTTTTCCTCCTCTACACATTGTTTCATCTATTGAAGTTCTTGCCAACCAGTCTTCTCATTTGCCAATCAAGATTATCAAGGTCCATATAAATCCAATTTACATTTCATGCAGTACGTTGAATTATTGATATTGCTCATGACTTGATAAATCTGATTGTATTGCCACCCTTTTTGCTATTCATTACAATTTCCCAAAATCCTTGCAAATTTTTCATGTTATTTTTCTCTTTATTTGGTTGTTCGAAAGTACTTTATGTTCTATTTTAGTGGCCAATCAATTCACATCTCATCTCAGGACAGACACAAGAAAGGTGTTGAACAAGGGAAAGTCTGATGATGAAAAGTTATTTATTGAAAAGTTGTTGCCAGGACAGAGTTGCTCACCATTAAAGTCAGCAATGAGAAGGATTTAAAGTCTTTTAAATTCTAAGGAATCATGTTACTATGTCTTTTGAGGAAGATATTATTAACTATTAAAACAATATTTAAACTAAAGATAATAATTATTAAACTAAGATAATAATAACAGGAGCCAAAAGGAAAAAATAGAAACAAACAAATGCAAACTAAGAAGAATTACTTAATTACTTAAGAAGTCACTGGATTACTATTGAATACCCTAATATAAAATAACCACTGCAAAATGTTGCTGTAAAATATCACAATACATATTACTTCAACCTTTGATTAACACCAAATATTGCCTTTTCCAAAACAGATAGATCACACATTTCAGATAATGGAGGGGATTATTCTGAGTTCCTTAGCCATTAAATATTTGGGTGAATTCTTTGGACAGTTGACAATGTTATCATTGCTGATTTAAGGGACTCAGCTAGTAGAGAGGTGATACTGACAGATTTGTATTTGCATAAAGAAAATACATATAGCTGTCTACCTCAGATATATAACTCTGGGAGCTAATTATCATGTTACAAAAACAATTTAAAAATAATCCATGATTGAGCAAAAATATAATTAAAATAATCCATGAAAATTAATGGCACAGTGTAACAAATACTGTTCACAATACAAACATTGATATTGGGTTCCTCTGGCATCCAGGACTTCAATACAGGGATAGCCAAGCCTTAAAAGTCTTCTAGAAGATCAAAAAGATCAGGGTTCTCTGAATGTCAGGGAGTGGAGGCTGTTCCATAAGCCAAGTACATAAGACAGAGAAGGTATATCTCTTCAATTTCACAAGATGATAACTATTTAAAAGAGGAGACTTGGAGCATGCCCAGCCTGTCAGATTCAGCGGAGTGAAATAGAAATCCGTACAGATATGCAACCCCGCAACTAAACTCATGATGGGCTTTCAAGATGATAAGAAGCACTCTGAATTGTCCCTGGAAGCATATTGAAAGCCAGTGCAGCCGTTAAATCAGTGGACTCACACAGGAAAAATTTACAGCACTCAAAACTGCATGTACTGCTTCATTCATGACCAGCTGAAATTTCCAAGAGTTCTTCAAGGGCCACTATTTGTAGATTATGTTGCGATAATTCAGTCAGGAAGCGAATTTGTTTGAATTAGTTTAGACTAAATTAAAACAAAACCTTTCTGCAAAGTGAGTTGGTAAAGTTGCCTATATAGATTTGCTGCCATTTTATTGATATGAGGCTCATATTTAGACAGTAGAGTATTGGATAAAAAGGATGTGCAACAGAGGTGATGTAATTTTTAAGGATTTCTGTCTGATCTATGAATAGCAATAATGTAAAAGATCCTTCTAAAATTCTTCCTTTTGTAAAATGTTAAACAAGGAGATGTCTTCAGCCTCAATTATGTGATATTTAATTTCTTCTGTTCTTCAAAGTTACTTATCATGTACAAATTCAGTAGGAGACTGGTTCTTACACTGAGTGGTCTTTTGTGCTCTCTAAGCTTGGTTGTTTTCTTGCAGACATTTCATTACCCAAACTAGACAACATCATAAGTGCAGCACTGATGATTACCTAGTTGGATAATGAATGTCTGCAAGAAAACAACCAAACCAAATTCAGAGAGTACCAAGGACAACTCATTTTAATCTCATGCTACAAATATACTCCTTTATTGCTTCTTACACTGTAACTGGTGATGTTCACTCAAGAACAAATTTTCATGTTGCCTATGAATGGCCTAAGTGCTGCATTGCTGAACATATAGCTAGGATATATTCAAAACTAATTTTAAAACCTCAAATTTTATGTACTGTTGAAGGTATCATGGTTCTGATAGATGAAACTCTTTAAAAGAACTTTGAGGCATTGTTTACCTTAAAGAATCTTTTATTCGAGAAACAAAATATCAGTACTTCATAACTGAAACCAGAAACTAAATTCCTCTCCCCTGGATACAAAGTAACAAAGTGCAATTCCCTCCTCCAATAAACAGTCATAAATCACATTCCCCAATTAGCTAGAAGCACGGGCTTTCTCCCCAGCTCTCCAGCCCGCCAAAACACTATCATCTCTGGGCCCAATGCCCTTGGGTTCCCACAATTAAGTTATTATTGTTATGACTACCTGGACTCTCATCCCTATTCCCCCTCCCAGCAGTAACTAACTCTAAAAGCAATAGAGAAAATGGCTGCATTTCCATCTGTTGTCAAAGCAAGAACATTTGATGCTACCAACGTTGACAGAAGGAACTGTTCTGTTGTTCTGTTGCAGTTTAATTTTAGAGATAGATAGATAGATAGATAGATAGATAGATAGATAGATAGATAGATAGATAGATAGATAGATAGATAGATAGTATCTGTAATAGGACTCAGGCATTGCTAAAACTATATTTTTAAAGTTTCCCTAGATATGAGTTGCTGGGTTCTTGCTGGGAATGTCAAACTTATCTGCAATCTGGGGTTTTGCTGACTTTGGAATTGGCTTTGTAAATTTCTCTAAACTAGTGAAGTTTTTCAGAGAATGATAGCAATTTTCTAGCTTTTGAAGGATCAGCCAGCTTTTGAAAAATAGCAGCAATAGTTTCAGGTATGAAAACAAGCTAGTAGTGCTAGTAATTCTAGAAATAGTTTATTAGCAGAGGCAGAGGCTATTAGTTCTCCATTCATCTGGACACTGGTTGTAATGAAACAGTATCCTAACCCAATAGAATATTCTGTGGAAGTAGGCTCAGTATCCTCAATATAGCTTAGGCTTAATTGATTTAACAGTTCAAATGTGTTGCTAGAACTAAAGACCAATCTCTATTTATGTACATGGTTCCTTTTGTTGTTAGGGCATCCTCCAGCTGTGCATATTTGGGAGCTTCATGAAGCCTCTGCTGATCACAATTGGATTTGATCTTCATATGGCATATGACAAATCTGCTTCAAAAAGGCAGAGAAGTAAAATAAAGTAAGAGAGGATAAGAAGGGAATCACAGAGAAACTATTCCACGGTGAAGCTGTCACTGTTCCTTCTTAGATTTATCCCCCAAGAGTTTGATCTAGGCTCACTAATGCAGCCACCTAGACACCATGAATGACAGCAGGATCAGGTCAAATGTAAGAAGGAAGGAGTTGCCAAAGTATTTAGTTTTGAATACTTCATTCTCAATGGCAACCTAAGTGCCTTGGTGACCTTGAACCCTTATCAAACATGATAAATGCCCTTAGAGTGTAGGTTAGTTATTGCTTCCAAATACAAAAGCTGTTTAATACCCATTGAAAATAATTACTTATTATTACTTATTACTTGGTAATGGAGAGCACCTCCATCAGCATGATAATTCTCTTGCAGCCCAAGTCAAAATGTCCATGGAGGACAGTGTGTAATAATTGGAGGGGAGGGGGATGCAGCCTCAAACAGCCAGTAGAAACTCAAGAAATAGCAGCCCTGACATCAGCTCAAATGAGACACAATAGTTCCTTGTTATACAAAGACTTTCACTGGGAGAAGATGGAAAAGAAAACCATCAAACTCAAACAGCTAAAATGAATTAAATTTGCCTCCATGGTAAGCTGGGGATGAAACAAATGCCTATGTCATCTAAAACCATATGGTGGGTTCTCTCAGAAGCAACCTTAGCTAGTTATGGGTAAGTCCCATAAATTCAGATTATTTTGACACTGGCTATAACTTTGGTTTTCTGTCTGAGTACAAACAACTTCAAAATTGGAATGTAAAAGCTGTTTAATGAATAGCATCTAAATAATTCAGAATCAGATCTTGGATTTTATAACTGTATTTTACTGTCTATAATATGGATTCAGAGCAGGATGTTCGAATACTGCAGCATAATAGAGATGGGTTTAATATGTGCTGCCTCTAGAGTTGTCCAAGTTAAATTAAAGTGCTTATATTTCTGCTCATGGTCCATGCTACTACAGTAGTACTGATAAGACAGAAAGATAAACCTAACATCAACCAGGCCACTATGGAAGATATGCTAGATTTCCAGGCCCATGTTTTCCAATGCTATTGCTATTGGAATAATTAGGAAATAATGAGAAAAATGTACTCACCATGAAGAAGTAAGTGGTCAGAATTGTGTGAGTGATGATGCAACAGAAAGTGCAGTTCAGATTTTTTGTGGAAGTTGTGGCAGTTGTGGAACTTTAATGCTTTCTTCCTACTAACATAAAAAAGGAGTCCCTATGAATTTTACTCCACTAATTATCACCAACCAGAGGAGGCAATGCTCATCTTCATTTCAAAGCCATTGAGCCAGTGTTGTCCAAAAACATTTTTGCAGTCATGTGGCCAACATGACTTCAAGGAGGGCTGTTACTTTCTCACTGAAGTGGTACCCATGATTACTGTCTGGTTGCACTGACATCCATCATTATGGAATGCTTTGAGAGGCTAGTAAAGGACATTATTGTATCTAGCCTCCCACCAGCATTTGACCCACTTCAGTTTGCTTACTGAACAAATTGCTCCACACAGGATGCTATTTCTTCTGTTCTTCATCTGAGCTTGGAGCACTTAGAGCAAGAGTGTCAAACTGCCGGCCCACAGGCCAGATGCATGATAGCAAAACCACACCCATCCCATTGCCGGCAATGACAAAAAAGTCATGATATGTCATGACACATCACGTGATGTTGCGAGTTTGACACCCCTGACTTAGAGGAAAGAAATACTCATGTGCATATGCTGTTTGTCTACTTCAGTTCAGCATTTAATATGATCATTCCCCAGCATCTAGTAGACAAACTGGGCCTTTTAGCTTAAACACTCCTTTGTGCAACTGGATTCTTGATTTTCTTATTAACAGGCTCCAGTATGTGCAAGCTGGGACAAATATTTGTAACACCATTTTCTTGAGCACATGTTCTCCTCAGGGTTGTGTCCTAAGTCTACTGCTGTTCATCCTGTTGACCCATGACTGTTGTGCTAGGTTTTCCACCAACCATAGTGTGAAGTATGCAGACAATACAACAGTAGTGGGCCTTATTGAAGATGACAATGAGGGTGCTTACCATAAGGAGATTGAGGGTTTGGTGAACTGGTATAAGAAAAACAGCCTAGTTTTAAACTTTGGAAAAACCAAAGAGATCATTGTCAATTGCAGAAAAGGCAGGCACAGCCACACTCCTTGTGTAGTAATGATTCACCTGTGGAGATGGTTACCAGTATCAAATTTCTGGGTGTGCAGTTAATTAATAGGCTGGTTTGGTTGCTCAAAAGTGAGACATTGGTGAAGCGGGAACAGAAGCACCAGCATTTTCTGTGTCTAATGAGAAAAGTGCATCTTCCCTCCCCTTTCCTTACCAATTTCTGTAGAGGGATGATTGAGAGGATCCTGTCGTATTGCATTACTGTCTGGCTTGGAAGCATCACTGCTTCAGACAGGAAGGCAGTGCAAAGAGTGGTGAGGACGGCAGAAAAGATTATTGATAGTTCCCTCCCTTCCATCCAGGACTTAGCATATAAGCGTTGCTTGAGCATGGTCCGCAAGATTGCCTGGGACCCTACACATCCTCTTCACAACCTGTTTTCCTTATTACCTTTTGGGAGGAGGCTTCGTGGTATCCAAAGCAGAACATCCAGATTCAGTCACAGTTTTGCTCCATACAGTGTTAACCTTGTGAACTCTCAGGCTTCCTCCTTCTGCTAAGTATTCAAGATGGTCAGTGATTAATATTTATATGTATTTATATGTAAGGGTGTAGGCATATACATATGTTGTATATAGCATGTTTATATGTTTATAGCATGTTTATAGCAAGCAACAGAAATTCATTTTTAATGTCTGCCAGTGCTCACTGTAAAAAATAACAATAAAGTTTATCTTATCTTATATCTTATATCATCTACTTGCATTTGTATGCTTTCAAACTGCTAGTTTGGCACAAGCTGGGCGAGGATAGGAGCTCACCGTGTCACATGGCACACAGGTCACCAACCTGTGCTGCTGACTTTCCAGCTGACAAGCCCAGCATCTTAACTGTGAGCCACCATGCTCCCCTCCTACTGACACAACCAACATTGATATCTTTAGATGAGTTTAGGTAATATTTTCCAGTACTTAAAACAACCATTTCATACTGTAAATTTCCATGCAAACTGATTATCCAGTTATGATTCAGCAAAATAATGACTGATTCTCCATGTTCTGATACATTAATATACTAAATATCAAACCTTCTTGACAACTTGTAATATTCACTATATGGAACTGCATTTTATTTCAGTCTATTTTCACAACTGTATCCAGGGGGAAAAATTAAAAATAACTTCCCTTCTTTATAATGAGTAGCTGAAAAGAAAACTGCATTTCTGTCTATTTTACTCCCCATCCCATGGTTTTCAGCTGTTTTTTTCCCTTGCTATGCATGAGAGAATCTAACAGAATTTTGAAATTCCTCAAAGGATTGAATAATTGTCAGTTGTTCCTCATTATCCTTCTATTCTACATTTTCAGATTGTCCCAAGACAATTTCACCAAATACTTCTGAAGTAAACCGAAGTTGCAAGTATGCTGTATCAGTGATTTCAAATAATACTTGACAGTACAGGATAATCTGCACTTTAAGCTGCTTTTATTCTTCCTGAAAAAATATTTCTCATTCCTGAATACGCTTCCTGAACAGAACTTACTATTTAATGTAGTGGGAAATATACTTCAAAACCTGAAGCAACAGCAAGATTAACTTTTTGGAATGGCAACAAACATAAGAAAACAGTACATAAATGGGAAAATGGCCAAGTAAAATTTTGGAGTCTTATCTTTATGAATTGGGAAAAATTGTGTGAGGTTTAAGCAAATTTATGAAAAAGGGGCAAAAGCTAGAAACTTCATTTGAAGCTTTGGAGCTTCCCAAGTGCAGCTAGCTGAAAATTTGAAATTTTACTTCATGGGACTTTTCATTTTCTATAACAAAAATGGCTACTCTAGGAAATCAGTACTAACATTATGTAATAGTCTACTGTCTATTAATTTACTTTAAAGCAAACCAAAATTAATAAATTTCCTACTTGTGATGTATTCTTTTTGAAATTTATATGAATTCTTTTGTGAAATGTAAGAGCTTTTTGTTTCCTGTGAAGTTGTGTATTTATATTTCCATTTTTAAGGAATGTGATTTTTTGCAATTGATTTCACTGGACTATTGTGCACATGATTACTGATGTTGTTTCAGAAACAAGCAACAGCATTATAAAAATGTAAATCCCATATTATGGTATATAGTGGGCATATCAAACTCGCAACATCACGTGACGTTGCACGACATATTGCAACTTTTTCCCCACTGCTGGCAAGGAGGTGGGCACGGTTTCAGCGTGATGCATCTGGCCCGTGGGCTGACAGTTTGACATGCCTGGTATATAAGAAGAAAACCCATGAACATAGGAGAGGAATTAATTGATTTGTATGGAGAGGGAAAATTGTCTTGATAATTCAAGTACTTCGTATCATAACATAACTATGAAATAGTAGCAGACATTAAGAATTGGACATTCTATCCTCAAGACTGTGAGATGTTATTGTTTAATTATTGCCAATGGTTTTCTACCACTGATTTGGGCAGACTGCTGGGAGAGAGAGAAAAGATACAATTGATTCTACTTCACTGGACATACGTGTGGAAACTGAGATGTGATATGCATTTTTATGCAAGTTTAACACTCTGATAAGTACACGTGAGAGCTTCTAAAAACTTCTAAAAGAGGGCATGAAGTTAAATATAGGGAAATCTCTGATCCAGGGCTTCCCAGCTTCTTGTAGCCCAGTTAAAATGATCTGAATGGTTAAAGTATGGAAAAAAATATGTATGACACTCATCAAATACCAGCAATGCAACTGGCACACTTTAAGATTTGTAATATAAATAGATATGCACATCGTGGCACTAACTAGCAACTGTTGGCTGATCTAAAATAACAAATCTTTAGGAAATGCTAAGGTTTTTTTATTTTTATTTTATTTATTTTAATTCCATTTATATCCCGCCCTTCTCCGAAGACTCAGGGCAGCTTACAAACTTAGCAGTAGCCTTCATTCTATGTATATGCCTGCTTATTAGGGCTTTCACACACAAACCCAAAGCGGCATTATTACAAAGTCAGCTTAATTGCCCCCAACAATCTGGGTCCTCATTTTACCTACCTCGGAAGGATGGAAGGCTGAGTCAACCTTGAGCCTGGTGGGACTCGAACCTGCACTAATTGCAGGCAGCTGGTGTTACTTAAGGAGGCATTAGCCCACTGCTCCACCAAGGCTCTTATAAGGTTATGGCTTATATCCCAAGATCTAAGAAAAGGGAACCCTGTGAAGTTACCAGGTAGGAATCAAGCTCAATTCAAAAAAAGATTTTACTATTTTAACACACTTGGTAACAATGAGAAAAAATATGCTACAACTGACTAGAAGGGAGGGGGGGGAATCAAGAAAACTGAAGACAGTAAAAACAGCCACATTGCTGATGGCAATCAAAACAACAAATGTAATTTCAGACCATTTGGCATTTAAAGTGTTTTTACATTCCAATTGTGCCACAAGTTTCATCAGTTAAAGACAACTACATTGGCAACTCAGCCATTTTTTCCTGCTTCCACTATTGCACAGAACTATATTTTACAAGATGGTTTGCATTTTGCTATAAAATGTAACATATGGTACCACAAAAAGTTATTTAAATACCTTTAGACTGAGCATCAGAGACTGATAGGTGTGTACATCTGTCAAAGGCAGTTCTTTTTCTTCAAGAACTCAACATCTCAAACTTTTCAAAATTCATTTTAGAAGAACTAAAGCAGGGGTGTCAAACTCAATTTCATTGAGGGCCGCATCAGCATTGCGGTTGCCCTCAGGGGGCTGGGTGGGTGTGGCCTGGGTGGGCGTGGCCTACTGGGTGGGAGTGCCTAAAGTGCATATGGCCTACTGGGTGGGCGTGGCCAGCTCTACATTGTTCGCATCAAGGGTGCCTATGGGGGCCTGGGCAGGAGTGGGACAGATCTGAGGGTCTCTGGCAGAAGGAGGGTCTCTGGGCCAGGGCCAAGGCAGTGGGGGCCGTTCCCTCACTGTTTCCAGGATGGCTTCGCAGGCCAGATGAAACCACTTCACGGGCCGGATCTGGCCCCCGGGCCTTGTATTTGACATGTCTGAACTAAAGGCTTATTTTCCTCATTTGAACTCTTCTTTTAAAATGAGAAACTATTGGTGGAATGCATTCTTGTTTTTACAGCAATGCCACTTCCCACCATCAGTTCCCTAAAATGTATCAAGTTTAGGCTTGTGCAAAGGGGACAAAGTGATTCAAGCTATGTAGGCAAAAAAATCCACCCAATTTGCCTAGATAAAGCATTTCGGACACAATGTACACAGCGGGTCTGAGCAATGCTCAATAAAATAGAACTGTTACTTATCATTACACTGGAGATTTTTAAGAAGAGACTGGACAACCATCTGTCTGAAAAGGTACAGGGTTTCCTACTTGAGCAGGGGCTTGGACTAGAAGACCTCCAAGGTCCCTTCCAACTCTCTTTTTTTAAAAAATCCCATTTATATCCCGCCCTTCTCCGAAGACTCAGGGCGGCTTACAATCTTAGAAGCACAAATCAATGTGCTTAGCAATAGCCTTCATTCTATGTATATGCCTGCTTATTAGGGCTTTCGGGGGGCCCCAAGCGGCATTTAATAAATAACTCTGTTATTTATGATCTAGAATTTACAGTTCCATTGGTACAGCCTAAAATTTCATTTCTGTATCATAATTATTTTATAATAACCTATTATTCTAGTATCTTTTCTACAAACATGATCTTTTTGTACAGCCAGGTATTATCCGTAGCTACATATCCTATATATATGCATTTGATTTATCTTCTAAATGAAGAAGTTTGTTAAAGTCCAACTTCTTATCACAATCCATTTTCTAACCTATGAAAATCACTTTGAGTTATTAGCGATTAGTTTCTTTGGCTTTCATTCACCTTTTAATCCAATACATTAATAAAAATGTTGAGTTTCATTACTAATGGAATCTAGTCAGAATGTTCTTCTGCACTAAGAGGACTTTATTCTTTTTGAGCCATACAAAATTCAGAAGTGGTAACATATTAGAAAAGTTGCTGCAGTGGACACAGATGAAATAAGGAGGCGACTGTGGTTGTTCTCCTGAGATCATCACCAAAAGTCTTACATAGGCCACAAATATGGCACTAAAATCCATACGTTATGGATTTACTTCCACTCTGCATTATTTTCATTCTAATAGCATTCCAAGCTTACTTACACAGATCACAATCCATAATTTTTACTTTTTTATTAATCAAATTTTTATAGCTGTCCATCTCACCAAAAATGACCCTGGGAGTTATAAACAATTTAATAAAGCAACAGATAAAATAAAAAAATCCACACTGAAAGATAAACCTTATAGAAACAAACATACTGTCAGGAATTGTGCAGAGATCTCCTTGAGCTAACAAGAAGTTGCACAGCCAAAAAAGGTACTGAGAGCAGCAAAGTTCACACAGTAACCACACAGATACACTGAGGTGTGAAAAACAAAATACTTTACTTTGTGGTGTAATACAAAGCACAGTCAAAAATAAACAGTCCAGGTCATACACATGTGAACAACAGATAAACAATAGTCCAAGGAGTATTCCAAATACAAAGTCTTCTTACCGGTCCAAAGGTCAAAAACACAGATGTTCAGGTTTAACACAGTAGCAAACCAACAATAGCAGTAACAGAGTAACTAACAGTGAAAAAACAGTGAGAGAAGAGAGGGAGAAACTACATCCCTAGCTCCCTCTTATGGCCATTGGGAGGCAAACACACCCTTGGCCAATCATCACATTTAAAGTGATATCATACATCATGGCTTATATATTTCCAACCCAACCAGGTAGGCTTAATCATATGCCTAACACATACAAATATAGAAAGCCATGTCAGGAAAAGAGAAGTTAAAAATGAGCATCTCAGCAATGGAGCCATCTAAGCATGTCTCTGATTCCCTGGAAGCCTGAGGCCTAATGTCATATATAGATCTTGAGGGTCTTGCAGAATATCAAAATGGTTAGAGCTACTGAAAATTCATTCAAAGCCAGTGAAACTTCTTACAGTATATTCTGATCATTTACTTCTTTTTGTTGCTACTTGAATAATAATAATATCTTCAGATAAGCTTCTTGAATTAAAAATAACTCCATTAATCATGAAAAGTACTTTGGGGTACTTTTATAAGGAATTAATTGTTCATATATGTAAAATATAAATATTTACTAAAATATATTTTATTTGTATGTATTTTTCATCTGCAGAGTTCAAAACTGTTTTTTAATTACTCTTTCAGGAAAAAAAATAAAAAATATGGCTGTAAAAATGGAATATAAAATTAAATCAGTACAATAGTTGTGCATATTTTGAAATAAAACATTTCTCTTGTAATATTAATTTTATAAGAATAATAGTAATCTTTATAAGATATATTATTAAAAATATAGAAATAGTAGAGGAACATATAATACATGGTATAAACCAGACATGTCAAACTTGCGACATCACATGAAATTGCGTAACATATTGGAGCTTTTTCCCCATTGCCGGCAATGGGGTAGGCATAGTTTCCCAGTGACGCATCCGGCTCACAGGCCAGCAGTTTGAACCCCTGGTATAAACTGATTTGAAACCTTTAAATAGAAATATAAGTAGGAGGACAAGCAATTGGACAAAATGAAGATGACAGAAATTAAATAGCTCTTTTTGAACTGAGCTCCAAAACTTTATTTGTGTTGTGAACTCAGATGCACAGATTTAGTCCAGATTATTAACATTGTATTTTTTCTGCTCACCAGATAATGCAAACATCTGTTGACCTGGTTGCATCTGCTTAAAAACCAATGTCTATAGAAAAACAGTTTACCCTGTATCTCATTTTATATTCTCTCATTGCAGATTTCCTATATAGAACACATGCTTCATTAGGGCTTCTTTTTCACTGCTAATTGAGATTAGAAATTAGGAAATTGTGGTCAGCAATTGTTTCCTTACTGTCCCTTAACAACATTAGTAGCTTAATAACTGTTGCTTGAAGAAAAATATCAGCTATTTTTTCAAAAATATCTTAGACTTGAGGAAATTCAGGTGAAATGGAGATATTGCCACAAATCCCTTTTATGAAATAAAAGATCCCTGATTGATTTTCTGGGGATTGACTAAAAATATTCCAGTTCTGTTATCATTAGGGCCTCAAAGAACTGCTTCCAGAATAGGCTAGAGGTTTTACCCAATAGGTTACCTCACAAACATATGTATTTATATGTAGCCATTCCCTACTCCTTTTGTCTCTTTCTTTCAGAGAGGGACAAGTTCCCAGAATATAATTGGCATACTTGATAATAATAAAAATAAACGGATGTAATCCTCCCTTAATTCTTTTACCACTTGCCTTTATTTACACCTTGTGGCATTCTATATAACTGACAAGATGAAAATGAAAGTGAATGTATTAATGACAAGTGTCACTGACTCAGGTCTTTGTATCTCTCAGTCTAGCTTCATTCATACAAACGCTTCTGCACACATAACTACAGAGACAACAGCTGAAGATCCCAGAATGTTGACAATAGATCATTCTACATTTATCTACAGCTACCTTTGATTTTATGATTTCTTTCTTTTATCTGAATCAATCATGGAATTGTTTTCTCTTCATTCTTCTAACTTCAGACGTACCTGGCATTATCAAAGATAACTTCTCAGTTCTACAACTTATTTAGTATATGATGGTTTGATTAGTAGCTCTTTTGCATTTATTACAAGTTGTTTACAGGTAATTATGTATTGGATTATGGGTTTTATAAAATTATTCATACAAGTAATGAAAAAAGGATTGCTAATACCTATCATGCCTCATAAGAAGCTTGATAGAATTTAAACACACTGCCTATCAAAATACAATTCACTAGTGACAAATGTAGGGTTTTACATTTAGGTAAAATTCAGAAGGTCGGCAGTTTGGCGGGTCGAATCCTGAGTGCCGCGTAACAGAGTAAGCACCTGTTACTCATCCCAGCTTCTGCCAACCTAGCAGTTCGAAAGCACATAAAAATGCAAGTAGAAAAATAAGGACCACTACGGTGGGAAGGTAACAGCGTTCCGTGTGCCTTTAGCGTCTAGTCATTCCGGCCACATGACCACGGAGACGTCCTCGGACAAGCGCTGGCTCTTTGGCTTTGAAACGGAGATGAGCACCGGCCCCTAGAGTCGGAAACGACTAGCATGCATGTGCGGGGGAACCTTTACCTTTTACCTTTAAAATAAAACAGGTACATAGGTAGTACCTGGCTCAGCAATAATACTTGTGATAAGTATCTTGGTATTCTGATTGTCTATAGATTATCCTCAACTATGAATGTATTGGACAAAATAGCCAGCGCAATCTTGAGTTGCTTCAACAGAAGTATAATATTAACATAATGGTAAACAATAATTTTGTTTTCTGCTGCAGTACTCAGACTACATCTAGAATAATGGGTCCAATTTTCATCAGCACAACATATGAAGAATGCTGAAGAACTGAAAGATGAGTAATTAAAAAATATGCTAAATGTAAGCAGAAAGGGGTAAGACAATACATAATAGCAATTTTCAAATATTGGAAGGGATGTCAAAGAAATATACTAAATCTAAGCAGACAGTAAATTTTTTCTCCTTAATTTCTAAAGATAGGACAAAAACCAATCTGCTGACACTTTAAACAGGCATATCTTTATTCCAAATAAGGAGAAATTCCTGCTGCTATTAACAGTAGCTTCGCATCTGGAATTGCACATATTAAGCCCTTTGATTATATGATAGTGTAATTCTTCTCATAAAAACAAGAAACAGAAAATTTTATGGGCTGTGTGTGAATAGGAGAAGGATTGCCAACCAGTACTGCAGCAGTGATGAATATTGTATTGTCCTTTAAAATTTAATATAACCATAAATCAACTTCTGCCAATCTGATGAGACCCATATTTTTTGGACTTCAACATTTTTAATGCCCATCATCTGACCAAAGGCTTTATGTTCCAATGTTCCTATACTTGAATTATGCATTCATTCTTAGCAGCTTAATTTCACAGAGATTAAATCTAAATAGTTTCCCCATGCAGAATAAATAAACCTCAACACATCTATTGGGTGTTGTCTAGTATCTGTTCTGATATCAAAACATAGTGTTTATCATTCCTTTAACAGGTAATTCATAATGTGAAGGGAAAAAAGCTCTTAGTCCTCAGAATCAAATATTTACGATGAACTGTTCAATCAGAAGTATCCAAGTCTCTTCTTTATATGTATTTTTGGCATATTTGTACCATTGAATATATAGGTATTTTACTTCAAATATGATTTCTTTCAAAAATATTTTTGCATATGACTAGAGCCAAACTGCTTGGTCATGTGAAATTTATTCCCATTTTAAAAAACACTACTCAGCTATAAAAGATAAAAATAACTAAAAGCCAAGTGCAAAGGTTGCTTTCAAGTATTTATACTTCAGCCTTCAGCCATGGCAGAGAAATTTTAAGGAGAAAAATGTGTATGAGATATTTAATATATGACATATATATTTCACAAAATACCAATATATATGTAAAAAGGAAACAAGCTGAATATAACTGTGTCTTATCTTAACTTTGATCCTAAATATATATTTGCTCTGAAGAAGCTTTATTTGGAATATAAATCAGGGCCCACACAATAAATAGGTTATTAAATCCCAAGGAATAATTAATAGAGATTTCCTTATAAGATCCCATATATTGCCTAGAGACAATTTATATATTATTAAGTAAGTTCTGTTGGCTCTAGAAACCAGAAGTTGTTTAACACAAGCAATTTTTTGTGTTTTAAATATTACATTAGTTTATCACAATAAAAAATACCAAGAAAAAATAAATAATGGGAAAATAAGGAAGGAAAGGGGGAAAAGAAAAAAGTGTAGGGTAAAGGGGAAAAGAAAAAGAAAAGCTTTTACTTCTGACTCCTTTTGGCGCAATAAAATAAGGTGGTAACATGAAACTTACTTTCATACAATAATACTAGCCATTTCTATAAAAACAAACTTATCTAATCAAAAAACCCAAAATCAAAGTTTCATTTTTTCCACCTCAAGCACAAAAGTCCAAAAGTGGTTTCCAAATAATATGGGCAAATTTCTGTCACTAAATTTTATTTTTTCCAATATTCTATTATTTGGTTTTCAAATACCAAAAAGGAAAAAAAGTTATACTCAACTAATATAAACTACTAAAAGAATATATAGTATTTTTTAAAAAATGAATCTACAAATAAAATTTTTAGATGTACTACCCAATTAAGCATTTAACAGAAAAGATATTTGAACAAAAGTAGGCAACCCTTTTGGAGGTTTCAGATACATTTCAGCTAAAAAAGCATTCTGTTCTTCTAAATTAACTGACTGAATAAAGACATCATTATTACTTGCCGAACTGCTAATGCACCAGGTATAAACAAAGAGATCAACAAATTTAAGCCATGTTCCAAAGTCTTTAAATGTGTCTTGCTACCTTTAAGATGGGAAAATTTACAGAAGCTCAACAAAAATGAAAATGAAGCCTTTACAAAATAGTCAAATAATACTTTTCTTATTATGCCCATAATGCTTTATACTCAAGCTCCATATGCAATTTTCCTCAATAATGTATCAGTCTGCTTAAAATATCTAAGAATTGATAGAAGAAAAGCTCTTGAACTGTAACCCAATCTAGAAATTACACTGTTTTACTGAATATATTCCTTTCCATTTAATTGTTGAGATTAATACATTCAATATATATTCTGTAGCTATATAAGATCATGCCACAATAACATTATCAGATACTAAAAAAATAGTTTTTTCCATTTTTTTATATTTAGATATATCTTTACTAAATGATCCACTTTTCATAAAACAGATTCAAGAATTGTATATTCTTTTCCTTATACATAGACAGTCTGCAAATTTGAATTACCACTTATCTCTTATTTTCATGAAAAAGGAAAAATAAATAAATGAGAAACTACGGGCAATAAGGTATGGAACTTTTGAGCACATAAGCCAGGTATGTTATAAAGAATTTCAATTTTTTCAAATCTATGCTAAGGCTAATTCCCTTTATGGACAAGAAACAGAACATCCACTGAATTGTATAATACTAAGATATTGTAAGGGACACGGTGGCTCAGTGGGTTAGGACACTGAGCTTGTCGATCAGAAGGTCGGCAGTTTGGTGGATCAAATCCCGAGTGCTGCATAGCAGAGTGAGCGCCTGTTACTCATCCCAGCTTCTGCCCACCTAGCAGTTCGAAAGCGCGTAAAAATGCAAGTAGAAAAATAGGGACCATTACGGTGGGAAGGTAACAGCGTTCCGTGCTAGTCATGCCGGCCACATGACCACGGAGATGTCCTCGGACAAGCGCTGGCTCTTCGGCTTTGAAACGGAGATGAGCACCGGCCCCTAGAGTCGGAAACGACTAGCACGCATGTGCGGGGGAACCTTTACCTTTACCTTTAAGATATTGTAAACTGTGTCAAAGACCTGGTAAATTACTAGCCTCCTGGCTGAAACAATTCAAACAATATAGTATTAACTCTGCTATTAAGGATCCCAAAGGTAAAATGTATAATTATTTCTTCTCAATAAATCAACATTATTTTTATTATTATTTTTATTTTGTACAATACTACAGAATACTGAAACAAATGGATCAAAGAAAAATGCATAAATTGGTATATAACATAGCTATTCTAAGATTACTAAGAATTCAGTCTGCTTATTTACATAGATTTTACAATATAGCCAGAAGAAATAATAGATGCTATGAATCTATGTAAACATGAAAGGCTTCTGTGAAGTGAATTGTTATTTATGATAACAGCAACATGACTTTTATATACTCAGTGTTGCAAAGTTCCTATAATAATTGTATTGCATTGACATATTTTTATCATCATAATTGTTATGTGATTCTGAATAGCATACAAAAAAGCAAAACAAAAAAGAAAAATATAATTAATTAATGTAAAGTAACAGTTTATTAAAATGTACTAAATAATAAAATTGTAAACATAACTAAACACTTCTATTACTCACTCTTGGGGGTGTCAATGCTGTAAACATTGACATGTTTTTGCACTGACAATATAAGAGGCAGCCTTTTGTTTTAACTGTTTGGCTTTGAATCACTAAAGTGCGGGAGGGATTCAATCCAGACGTTTTTTAAGAAGATAAGAAATAGCGCGCTTCAAGGGAAGTGAAACTTTGTCTGTTGGACTAATTGGTGAATGTGATTCATGATGTGTAATTAAGGGAGGGAGATTCTGTAGAATATGACGTGTCAAGGGGAGGAGAATTCAGATTCTGGCATCCATCCATGAGTGCCAATGCTCCGTTCTGCTCATTATAGACTTTTTTTAGAATAAATAATCATGCAATACTCTTTGATGTGTCTATTTAATCGGAACCATGACAGGGGGTTCAGATCTGAGCCAGATTATAAGCCTGTAAGAATGGGGGTTAACAATATATTAGCAGATTATTATTTCAAGGGACAAAGATCACCACAAGTATTCCATAAGGTGATTGTCATGGTTTCGACAGATGAAACTCTTCAAAGAACTTTGAGGCATTGTTTACCTTAAAGAATCTTTATTTGAGTAGCATAGCATTGGCACTAAAATAATTGAAGCCAAAAACTGACTTCCCCTGCCCTGAGCACATAGTATCAAAGCACAATTCCCTCCTACAGTTAACAGTCATAAATCACATTCCCCAATTAGTTGGAAGCACCGGCTTCTCCTCCAACTCTCCAGCCCAACAATTCCTATCATCTCTTATTTCAACAACTTTGGTTCTCATTCTAGGTTCAGTGTTATTATGTCTAGCTAGACTCTCATGCACATTCCCCCTCCTCCCCAGCATCATCTAACTCTAAAAGCAAAAAGAAAATGGCTGCATCTCCATCTGTTGTCAATGCAAAAACAGCTGGTGTTATCAGCGTTGATATTGATATTATTTCAGTGGTGGGGCCTGGAATGTAAAACCAGTAAGATCTATTGATACACAGTAAGATATATTGATATTGCATTACTCAATATAATATAGATACAATATATTACACTGGCCATTGCTTACCAATTTTATATGCTCTTTATTATTCTTAATATTCAAGCTTTATTTTATTAAAACAAGCTTTCTAAATTAAAAAGAAAAATAAATACCAGTAGCACATCTTTCTCAAGATACAGATTAGCTTTTTTTATAAGAAAACCCCACAGAGATGAAGTATGAATAACCATAGCAGTTATTCATAGTTTACTGATAAACTTTAGAAATTATGGGAATATAATTTCTATATTAGTTCATAAGCCTCCCATGATGCAATCTAATTACTAATTAACTCAAAATTCTAACCTGAATTGACATATTACATATTGACTGTATAAGCAAACCGCAAAGGATGAAAATAGAATTAGAATGTATGGTTTTGTCAATTATCTTTGATTAAATATAAACACATTAAAAGAACATCACACTAAATGAATGGCTGTAAGTCAAGGGCTACCTGTACTTGCTTGTCAGTCACCTTTTCTTACTAAGGAATAGGCAGGACTCTTTTCTAGCACCACAGCTCAAACAAGCCAATTTTCTTTCTGTCTTGCTTTTTTAAAGTCCAACTTTCAAAGCCATAGGTAGCTACAGGGAACACAATAGAGCCACCTAACCTACATTTGGTTGCCATGCTAATGTCCTTGCTTTTCCATATTCGGCTCATATTCATCATTGCTGTGCTATCCAGTACAATCTGCTATGCAATATTTCTGTGCTGCATTCACTGCTTTGAACTATCTGTGATCCTAGAAAAGGGATTTTTTCCCACACATTCTATCCTTTCACCATCAATTTCTATTTTTATGTTTCCTTTCCTTGCAGCGGTCATGAACATGGCTTTTTTGATGTTCAGGAAGACACCAACATTCTGACTTTCTTCTTTGATTTTCTTGATCAGTTGTTACAGGCCTTCATTGGAGAGGAGAGTTGCATCGTCAACCTATCGAAGAATGTTGATGTTTCTTCCACAATCTTTACTCCAATTTTTGATTCTTCAAGATCTAGCTACCTCATGATCATACTGAACTTGAAGAGCAGCTAAGATATTATTTTCCTGTGTTTGAAAGAGAGTGCAGCTCCAGAGTACAATCTTTGATTTAATAATAATAATAATAATAATAATAATAATAAGAATAATAAGAATAATAATAATAATAATAATAATAATAATAATAATAATAATAATAATAATAATAATAAGAATAAGAAGAAGAAGAAGAAGAAGAAGAAGAAGAAGAAGAAGAAGAAGAAGAAGAAGAAGAAGAAGAAGAAGAAGAAGAAGAAGAAGAAGAAGAAGAAGAAGAAGAAGAAGTTGGAAGGGACCTTGGAGGCCATCTAGTCCAATCCCCTGCTCAGGTAGGAAACCCTATACCATTTCATACAAATGGCTGTCCAGTCTCTTCTTGAAAACTTCCAGTGTTGGAGCATTCACCACTTCTGGAGGCAGGTTGTTCCACTAGTTAATTGTTCTAACTGTCAGGAAGTTTCTCCTTAGTTCTAGGTTGCTTCTCTTCTTGACTAGTTTCCATCCGTTGCTTCTTGTCCTGCTTTCAGGTGCTTTGGAGAATAGTTTGACTCCCTCTTCTTTGTGGCAGTGATATTGGAACATTGCTATCATGTCACCCCTAGTCCTTCTCTTCGTTAAACTACACATACCCAATGTTTTTCTGCTTATGAGTTCTCTATTTATGTAATATAAAGATAACTTTGGACACAAAAATGATTTGGTGTAATTCACTCATCAGTGAAACAGATGCAAATAGAATTGGGGAAGGGAAGGGAAAGGAAAGGAAGGGAGAAATTACTGCCATTATTAGGTAAAGATTATTCAATAAACCTGATGTAGGTGGGCTACACAGTATCATCCCTCTCTCTACCAAGCTATTACTACTGTTGTGTAATAAGATTTCTTGAAATATGACAAAGGTGAATAAAGACCATTTCTACATCTTGTTCAGCTAGACTTTTCTTCTGTGTTCATACTATTCATAAAGCTCACTCAAAGAATCTTAATATATAAGTGCTTTAAACTAATCAGTTAAGCATACCTTCTTTCATCATAATACTTTCATCATAGTACTGATAGGAGACGCCACATTAGCAGATTTTTTTTTTTTTGAGATAAGATATTGCAATTCTGTGTGTAGGCTGATCTATTTTGTCTGATTACAAAACTTTTCACAAATCTTTGTTACATGCATTACACACAATTATGTTTCATAAAGGTATAATAAATAAGGACAATTTTTCTCTACATGAAATGCTTTCATTTTTAGCAAAAGAATGAGCTGGAAATCACGCTGCTGGCCTTCAAGGCCATCTCTAACTAAAGAAGATAAGACCTTGGTGGGTTCTCTAATGGAAGGGAAACTGATTCTTTAAATTAATTGGAGAATATGATTAATGACAAAATTAGAAAGGTGGAGAATTGTGTTTTAATATATTGTGCAAGGGGCGGAGATTTCAGATCCCAGCTTCCTTCGAGCAAGCATTTGCCGGTGTATTAGGCTAATAAAGGACTTTTAAGGTAAACAATGCCTCAGAGTCACTTGAAAAGCCCATACGTCAGAAACTTGACATCAAGCTGGTATCACCCTACTTTTTAAACTAATTAGAGAGTCCTGACCTCCCATCACTGTCTCTAAGTTTGGGAGGCAGTCTGGCAAAGAGTTGGGGAAGATCCCATAATGGAGGGAGAAAAATTGCCTGAAGCCAGCTCCCTGGCACCAGCAGCCACCCCAAGTGGGGGAAGAGCCAGCAAAGAAGCCGGCAGGGAAAGAGTTTCAGCAATCCTCCCAGCTGGGAGCTAGACCCAAACAACCAGGAGAATTGGTCTGGTTGTCAGAGTGGATTAAGCCCAGTAGAGACTCCAGGCGCCTCGGACCAGCCTTGCCATCCCCAAGGGCTTCAAAGGCAGAGGAGATGGGATGACAACAAAGAGAATCCTGCACATCGTATTCCCCAGACCAGTGGGGAGCAGCCAGGCCAGCTGAGATTGAAGACTCAGGTGAGTGGAAATATCCATCTGCAGCCCAAACCCAATCAATTGACAATTTAGCAGAAAGGTTTGAAGAACGAGAAGTGAGAAGCGCAGAACAGCTCCTACCAAAAGAGGCCCCCAACTCCTGGAGTTCCCTGTTAGGGCCTCCAGTCCCACAGAAGAAGAGGAACTAGAGCCCCCTCAGCAGTGGGCAGTGTGGCAGCCCACACAGAAGGAGGGGCAGCAACCTCTGAGCCTAAATCATCTGATAGAGGTCTTGCAGCAGATTGGGGCATTGCAGAAGCCTGGAGGGCAACAGCCATTTGGGGAACAACAATCCCATGGAGACTGGTCACCACCCCCGAGTGCCAAGCAACCACTGAGGGGCCTGCAAGTGAGGGAGGCACCACAGCCTTTGAGACTAACGTGACTGTTAGTAGATCAGCAGCAGAGGGCACCACCATTCCCTGCAACTAAAATCCAGAGTAGACAACAGCAACCCCTGCCCATCCAACAACCATTGAGGGGCCTACAACAGCAGATGGTGCCACAACATCCCTCTGACCAACAGCATCCTTCCCTCAGACAACCACAGCAGGGGAGGCAGCAGCAGGGCCCAAATGTGTAACCCCTGGGCCTACAACAGCACCAATGGGGTAGAAAGCATTTGGGTGTCCAACAACAGCAGTGGGGGCCCAAGCAGCCATTGAACCAACAACTAGGGTGGGGCCAGCAGTAATGGGGGCCCCAACAAGCAATGATGAGCCCACCCTTCAAAGCAACCTTTGATGGGGACCCAAAGAAACTTATTTTTTTCCTCAACCAAGTATGCTCTCACTTGAATCACTGGGGTCACACTTACCTGGACCCGGGTGCGATGGTCGATGTGATTGCATCCAACCTAGAGGGAGAAGCATCTGAATGGTTGAACAATTTATATAACAAGCAGGGTCCTGAATTGGAGGACCCCCCACCTTTTCCTCCTGGGGCTGAGGGAAAGATTTGAGGACCCATCCATTGCCCTCAAAGCAGAAGAACAAATCCATAAGATAAAGCAAGCTGGCCGGCCTGCCCTAGAGTACATGTGGGAGTTTCAAAAGATGGCAGGTCGGATAGAGAGATGGCCTGAGCAATCAATAATTCAACTTTTTAGAGAAGGGTTAGACAGCCACCTTTCTCAGGCATGTATCTACCGAGCTGTGCCCGACCAGCTGCATGAATGGTGCAAGGCAGCAGTGAAATTAGATGTCCAGCTCGCCCACTATAAAAAGCCTCTCCCACCTGGAGCTGACCCAAAACCAGGATCTATATGGCTACCACCACCCCCGAAAACCCCTAACAACTGCTACTGCTGAAAGACCTAGACCACCTACAGCTCCACCAATCAAGTGCTTTCAATGTGGACAGCATGGACATTGAGCAGTGAACTTGTGTTGTTCAAAGAGAAAAAAGATGGGTCTATTCATCTCTGTGTTGAGTATAAAGGCCTGAACGGTGTGAGTGTGGAAAATAAATACCCTCTCCCCCTCCTGAAAGACTTACTAATCCACCTGGCAAAGGGGAGGGTCTTCACTAAATTAGACCTGAGAGAAGCTTATTACCGCATGAGAATAAAGAAGGGGGATGAGTGGAAGACAGCCTTCAACTGGCCCTTGGGGAGCTACCAGTTCAAAGTCATGCCATTTGGACTGCAGGGGACCCCAGTCATATTTATGCAGTTGATCAATGAGGTCCTACATGATCACCTATACAAAGGGGTCCTAGTATACCTTGATGACATCCTGATATACAGCACGAATATGACCAACCACGTAACCCTGGTCAGAGAAGTGTTAAAGAAACTATTGAAGGCCAAACTTTATGTCAAATTGTCGAAATGTGAATTTCACCAAACCCGATTAGATTATCTTGGCTATAGAATTTCCAATGAGGGTATTGAAATGGACCCAGCCAAAGTAAAAACCATAATTGAATGGCAGCCCCCCAAAACCCACAAACAGCTCCAGAGATTCCTAGGGTTTGCGAACTTCTACTGTCAATTTATTCCCTCTTTTGCCGAGATTGCTCTACCTCTTACGGAACTACTCAAAACAGGCAAGGGAGGGGAAAACCACGACCTGGCCAACTGCTAGCATGGTAAACAATGCCTCAGAGTCACTTGAAAAGCCCATACGTTGGAAACATGACAGCTGGGTCTCATCGCAGGGAGAGGGAGTCAGCCTCCATCTGACCCACATATTTTGCCCTCCTGCAACACCATGAGCAACTTGGCAAGGAGAGTAAGCACAGCAACAGCAGCCTCAAGTGGGAGGAAAGTGCAGCTAGGCACCCCCTGGGGAAGTGGGGCTAGGCTAGGCTGGGCTGCAGGGTCCCTGAACTCGAGGTCAGGGTGCTTGACCTTCACTGCCCAAGGCTCTGGGCAGCCCATGCCACCGCATGGCCTGAGAGGGACAGTGAGGCTGTGCTTAGATTGTAAGCCTCCCTGAGTCTTCGGAGAAGGGCGGGATATAAATGGGATTAAAATAAAATTAAAAAAATGTCCCACCCTCCTCTGCCAGAGACCCTTGGATCTGTCCCAGGCCTGCACAGGCCTGCACAGGTGCCCCTGACACAAGCGATGTCGAGCTGAACATGCACACCCAGTAGGCCACATCCAACCCAGCCACACCCACCCAGTAGGCCATTCCCATGTAGCCACCTCCCCAACTTCCTAAAGGAAACCACAATGAAATTGAGTTTGACACCCGTTCTAATTATTCATCTTTGCTTTACTGTTTATATAAAAACTGTACATCAAACCTATATATTACTTTAACTCTTTATAATGGTAATTCATGTCATTGATGCAGAGAAGACCTAACAATTGCCAGGCACTTCAACCCTACCAGATACAAGAGAACTGAAGAAGAAATAAAAGAATTAAAAACCTAAGGTGAGGCAGGGAATACTGTTCAGCTAAATTTCAAGACTTAGAGGAAATAGGATTCCATAGAGATGGTAAAATAAATAGAAATAGCAATAGAAGGAAAGAAACTCTTGTTGGTTAACCTGGCTCTGGGGTTGCAGTTTAAATAGAATAGAATAGAATAGAATAGAATAGAATAGAATAGAATAGAATAGAATAGAATAGAATAGAATAGAATAGAATAGAATAGAATAGAATAGAATAGAATAGAATAGAATAGAATAGAATAGAGCTGGAAGGGACCTTAAAGGTCTTCTAGTCCAGCCTCCTGCTCAAGCAGGAGAACCTATACTATCTCAGACAAGTGACTGTCTAACCCAAGGGTGTCAAACTCGCAATGTCACGTGACGTGTCACGATGTACTGCGACTTTTTTCCCCATTGCTAGCAATGGGGTGGGTGTGGTTTCGGTGTGATGCAAATGGGTCAATGGGCCAGAAGTTTGACACCCCTCTTTTTAAAAATCTCCAGTGATGGTGCACCCATGATTTCTGGGGGCAAGCTATTCCACTGGTTAATTGTCCTTACTGTCAGGAATTTTCTCTTTAATTCCAGGTTGTTTCTCTCTTTGATCAGTTTCCAACCATTGTTTCTTGTCCTGCCCTCTGGTCCTTTGGTGAATAATGTGATCCCCTCTTCTTTGTGGAAGCTCCTCAAAACTGGAATACTGTACTATCATGTACTATTGCTTCTAGTTCGCCCTGTGTGTTCCCAAGCTTTGAGCATTTGTATATAAGCGTTTAAGACTTTTATGCCTGTTCGTGGTTATGTTTCCTGCATCTCCTGATTCTTGTTTGGATTTTTCTTTTTTCTCATCTCTGCCTACCTCATTGTTTCACTTGTTTTCTTGGTATTTATGATTGGTTTTGGGGTCTAGAGATTCTAAAGATTGGTCAACCTCCCCCCTCAATTTTAGTTTAAAGCCCTCCTGATGAGTTGGGCCAGTCTTTTTCCAAGTACATTTTTTACCCATTTTCATGAGGTGCAGCCCATCCCTTGCCAAGAGTCCTTCATGTAGGAAATGCAGTCCATGATCCAGGAAACCAAAGTTTTCTTGGCGACAACAACCCTTTAGCCAATGGTTAATTTCTAGAATTCTTTTTTTCCCCTCAATGGGTGTTGGCCTTTCATTGGGAGTACTGATGAGAACACTACTTGTGCTCCTAGCTTTTTAAATTTATTGCCTAGTTGTTTGTAATCTCTCACTATTTTACTCAAGTGCTTTATTATGTCATTCATCCCAATGTGGAGAAGGAGGAAAGGATAGTAATCAGTAGACCTAGTTATTTTGATTAGCCACATCTTTGATTTTTGTTCCAAGGAGACAACATACCTCCCTGGATTGTATGTTCAGTCTGCAGATGGATGATTCCATTCCTTTGAAGATAAAATCTCCTATCACCAACACCCACCTTCTTTTGGGGGAGGGGAGGCTGCAGTCTGGGTTTTTTTCTGTTTATCTCAGGTGTGTTTGTTGATGTGACTTTTGTAGGGATATTTGAAATTGTTTCTTTGCTAGGTGTCTGCATGTTTTCTTTGAGGGGGAGGTTGTATGTTTCCATCTAAGGGGAGAAATCAATTGGTCACTTTTAGTGGGGCTGTTTCTGGTTGGGTTGGATTAAGCAGAAGGGGTTTGTTAATTGTATGCTGCTTCTTTCTTTGAGTATTGTATGTCCTTATATGTGTGACATACCTCCATTTGTCTTCCTCCAAGGGTTTATCAGTAGGGTCAAATCCTCTGGGAGTTATTTGTATATTGGGGTTTGGCTAGAGTTGCCTCTAAGTTCCTTACTCTTTCCTGTAGCAATTCACATAGTTTACATCTAATGCATGTATAGTTTGTATGTTCTTTGGGCCTGAATATTTATTGCATACCACAAGAGTATCAGTCACCTGTTCCATGAGTTTGTTATTTGAAAATCCCTCTTTTTGGTTGGTAGATGTGCTTTGCTGTTAGCCTTATTTCTAGCTTCTCTGTTCTAGGTAATTATGCCTATTTTTTCCCTATCCTTTTTTCTGCCTGTTTATGCTTGTTTTTTTGCCTTGTTATTTAGGTATAGATAAAGTATATGGCAGTATGCACTTTGGTTTTAACGGGAAAAAATGCAGTTTATATTGAAGTTAGAAGTTAATGTTAGGATAGGGCTATTTAACCGAGGGAAGGGCTGCTTTCTCCTCAACAAGGGATTTGCTTTCTGCTCTCTGCCTAAAAATTCATCCCTATCCTTCCTTTTCTTATTTATCTCTATCCTCTCTGTCTTGCTTTTTCGACTGCCTTCCTGTGCTCAGCTGGTCTTTCTAATTGCCCCCAGTTGCCTCCTGCTGTTGCTGAGGGCTCTTCTATGTTCAGCTAGTTTTTCTGTGCTGAGCTGGTCTAATAGCTGGTCTTTATGAGCTTGGCAGGTTTGCTAGTTGGTTTTTCTCTGCTGAGCAGGTTTAATAGCCAGGTTTTCTCTGCTTCCTACCAACTGCCTCCATCCACTGGTCTGCCGCTCCATCTCTGGCCATTGCTCCATTTCCAACATTCATCCAGGTTCTCTCGAGCTGCCGGTCGGGTCCTCTGCTGCTCCACCACTTCTGTCGTGCTGCCTTGTTGCCACCTGCAGGTCTCCCAGTCAAGTCCTAGTAGCCCCTGGTCTGTTGCCTTCTGTAGGCCCTGGTCTACTGTGCTGCAGCGTTCCACCACCCCCACCAACAGCTCCGCGGCCACATGGGTCCCATTTGCTGGTCCATCACACTGGTGTTCTACTTCCTTCAGCAAACAGGGCTGCCTGGTTGGTTCACAGTAAGCTCTCCTCTTCTCTCCCTGGCTGGCTCTCCTCCCTTCTCCACTATCTCACCAGCTCTCCTGTTTCTCCTTTCTGCTGATCATTGAGCTTCCCTCAGTCAGCTTTCCTCTTCGCCCCACAGCTGATTCTCCTCTCTGCTCTGCAGATCTTTCTTCTCCTTTTCTCTCCTCCAGTCTTTTTTTATTTTTCTGACATATCTTTCCCTCTTTCCCTCTTCTCCTACCATTTCATCTTAGTTTGAGATAACTTAGTTTAATAGCAACTTCTCTTCCCACGATGTAACCATGCTTTCTCTGTGGCCGCCATCTTGCTTGGAAGTTCAGATAGAATGGGAGGTTGAAGCAGTGGGTAATAGAATGGAAAGAAAAATGTTAGTCTAGAAACAGCTCAACTGCCATGGGTTCTGTATGCATATTAAAACATATTAAAATCATAATAAAAATTAGAGCCAATATCACAAATGTTATGTATGGGGTAGGAGCAGCAGCTCTGCAAGAACCACCGGGTGGCCCTGTGCTGTGGCTGGATTGGCTGAAGGGTTTTTCGGTGGGAGATTCGGATGGATGGATTGGCCAGAGTGATACCTGGCTAGGTATAAAAGGGGTCCAGGTAACCCCCTTTGTTCAGTACGTGCCTACCACGTACTCATCTGTCCTTTCATTCCCATGAAAGGGAACAACCCACTACACAATAACAAATATACACACAAACTCTCTCTCTCTCTAATGCACACACACACACACATACAAGAACAACAGCAAAAACAAGGCTGAGTGTGGAGAAGCAAGTGAAGAGCAGAAAACAAAATAGAAGTGCATTTTGAAACGTTACACAGTGAAAATGTCCCTCTTGTTGACAATATGCTATGTGTGAGTAAGCAAGAGATAGAGGAAAAAGCAGATGGCATTTTTCCCAGCAGCATTTTGTTCAGATAAGGAAGTATTTGTTGCAGCTAATAAGAGAAAAAAAAATCAGTTTCAGTGTGTAAAAATTCAAGAATATCTCTTGATTTTATTTGAAAAATCTAGAAGATATCAGGAATAAAATGTGAAATGAATTATTTCCTAGGGAAATATATAATTGGCTGATGTGAACTATGATGTAAAAAGCTGGATTCTAGAACAGGAAAATTCTAACAGCTTCCCTCAGGAAGGCAGGGAGGGAAGGAGGGAGGGAGGGTTCACCTGGGATATATCGCTTAGTCACTCTGAGGTAAACAATCTGATCTTCTAGATGACCAGATATCTTCAAATGTACCACCCCTACTTATTTACTATTCACTCATAATTTGGTGGATAAAAATAGACAGGATTTTAAAACTACACATTTAGAGTAGTTTAAGCTTGTCAAATTAGTATTTTCTAAAAGCTGATCAGAGAGAATAAAAAGTGCTTGATAAAGAAAAGGGAATTGTGAGTGATTCTTGGGAGAAGAAAGATGAGGGAGAGTTTAGCGGGTTAAACTGACAGACGTGCAATGAATTACTAAAGCAAATGAAGAGCTCATTATAAAGAAAAGCTGGAATGCTAAACTCAATTCTCAAATGTGTTAACCCAGAATCTACCAGAAATCTTTTAATATCATTAGGTCTATGCAGGAAACCTTTAAGTCCTTTTGCTTAAGGGAAAAAAAGCTGGACTAAATGAACACATACCTTTGATAAGACATAAAAATACAGTAAGAATTTCAAGAATAGAACTGCCAATCAGAAAGCAAAGCAAAAAATACAAAGAAAATAGAGGACAAGTACTCAGAAGTTGACCATGGATATAAAAAAAACACTTCATTCTTATATTCTGTAGTTTTATGCTACTTTAATTATTAAAAACTATATATTGAGGACAGAATTCTATGACGACCTGGCTGATGATTCATATTGTATCTATATTTTTTCATATTTCATTATTAAATTACTTTAATGATGGCTAGTTTGATTAAAATAGGTTTGTTTGTTTTTTACTAAAAAAATATTTCTCTTAAGTCCATTGTGAATTCCATTGTAGTCCTAATGAGAAGGATTGAATACCTTCCTCAAGTATCTACCTGCTTTTTTCTATCACTGCCATTTTTAAAAAGAACAAAATCAAAAGAAGAAAAGCTGAAGTAGTCAGAAGAATGAAAAGGAAAAAAGATACTTTCAAGTTATATAAGATTTTATTTTTATTTTTTTTTAAATGAAGGCATGTTTTGCACAGGTTTGTATTGCGCACCAAATAATGCCCATCCCTGAACCCGGAAGCCTTGCTCAGGGTGATCCATGCCTTAATCATTTCCTGTTTGGAGTGCTGTAATGAACTGCACACAGGGCTGCCCTTGCAGAGCACTTGGAAGCTGCAGCTGATCCAGAATATATCAATATGGGGAGTTTGGGGCATTCCTTATTACTCCCTTTTAAAACTACTCCTTCACAGTAGCTTCCCAGCAGGCTTCTGGGTGCAGTTCAAAGTGCTAGTCATCATGTATAAAGCTAGTCATCATGTAGCAAAGGGCCAGGCTACTTGTGAGACCATTTTTCTAGCATTATTTCTGCCTGTTCTGCTAAATCTAGTAGAAAAGGCATGCTCTGGGCCCTTTCTATTAAAGAGTATAATCTTGTTGGAGCCTAGAATCATGCCTTGCTAATGGCAGCACTCTCTGTCCGGGACAGCACCCATGGAGATTTGGATGGTCCCGACCCTACTAGTCTTTCACAAGGCAATAAAGATCTGCTTTATCCCCAGACAGATGAGGTAGAAAGGCTCTGTTGTTTCCCATATGCAGAATTCTTTTGAGGAGAGTTAGAGGTTTTTTCATTTATTCTTGGGCACCGGGACATTATATGTGGTGGGTTTTCTGTACTTTAATCATTGTTAGCTCTCTAGAATCACTTGTATGAGATGGGGGTATATAAATATATAAATGAATAAACTTTGGATGCAGTACATGTCTACATGTGGAGCTGTAATCCATACATGGTTTTCAAGTTGAATTAAATTCTGCAGGTGTATTTAAATGAAGGATTAATTTTAATATTGTTATATAGTCTCATTACTTAGTTTCCCATTCTTCTATAAAGAAGTTATGCATGATTTCCAATAACACATAAAATATCACAGTAGCTGTTATCATACACAAAGAAAACTCAATATCCATTCTAAGGTATAAAGTTTAGTAATATTTAACAGAATAGTAGTCTTAAATTTTCAATATTTAGCAGAAAAAATGTTTAAAATTATTTCACTCCATAATAAAAGAGCCTTGATAGATCCCTTGGTGTAGCACACTTTGTAATAAGTCTCCATGTACAATTAGCTTCTTGTTAGGTATAAATGCTTTCTATTTATTTAAGAAAATTCAAAACAAAGTTCATTTTTTCCACTATTATAAACATAAGGCTATTCCATAGGACCAAATGCTCTCTCCACATCAAGAACTATCATGGCTACTTTCTTATGTTTTTTTTAATCGTATCAATAAAATTTAAAATGAATCAATTTTATTTCTCTGGAACAAATTCAGCCCAATCAAGATGAATTAATTTAGTTGAAAGTGCATTTAATCTCTGCAAGTATTGCTGTAAAACAACTTATTACTGTATGTACATTTAAGAGAGAGAGAGAGAGAGATAGGGAGGGAGAGAGGGAGGGACAGAGGGGGAGGGGGAGAGGGACAGGAAGGTGGAGGGGTATTGTGATTCCGTGCCAGCCTGTGCTCCCGACAGCTGAGTTTGAGGAATCTGAGAAGGAGGAGGAGGCGTTTGGAGAGCCATCAGAGTTGGAGGGAGGCTCTGATGCATTACAAGACTCACAATCAGAGGAAGAGCCTGGTCCCTCCAATTGTGATCTGGATGAGGCTCAGGTGTGTGGGGAAGATGAATCAGACTCAGAGGATTCACAGATGGACGTCATTATAGATGCTCGTAATAGAAGGCAGTTAACTAGAGCAGGTCAGAGGAAGACTATACGGCAACTCAGTGAAAGGAGGAAAAGACATTCAGAAGCCACGCCTTGGGGCTGCTTAATAAAAAGGGAAGGTGAGGGTGGTGCTGGTTGCTGAAGGCAACCATTTGTAAAAGAACTTAAAGGGAATCATGGTTTGTTTGTTTTACTGGTGAAATTCTTGTTTAACTCCTGCTCTCTTTTGCTGTTTGAACCAATTATTCATTAGAAAAGTATTCTGTTGTTTTTGTTTTGTTTTGAGGAAATAAGTATCAGGACTGTGTATGAAATAAAAAGGGTTGGCTTTTTCCAGCCTACTGATAAAAAAGGGGTTGTTCTTGTAATGCAACAAGAACAGTCATAGGCTGGGATGGAACAGGGGGAGAGGGCACTATACAACTGTGCATAAGCTGGATCATTTTCCTCTTTATAAATCAAGGAAATAAAAGCTTCTAGCCATAAAGGGAAAGTACTTGAGACTTTGTGTCTCATTCATTACCTGCGTTAACAGTTTAATTAGCATTTCCAAGAAATTCTTCTATTAAATTGCAGAAAAAACATCTGATGCTGGGGATTTTTTTTTCCAGTTTCAAATTATGCATTGCCACCTTTGTTTCATTCTCTCTAATTTATTTATTGAGGGTTTACTTTTATTTATATGTAGTTTTTATAATCTGTGTTGTATGTAAGTACTTGCTTATTTTTTTTCTTGATTTCAGGTCTTGTTATAAAACTAACAATAGTATTTAACAAATTGGACTTCCGGATGGCAAGGTGTCGCCAGAGGCAGCCATTCTTAGGCTGTCAGCCCCACGGCTCCGTAGAGCCGCTGAAAACAGCGCCGATCAGCTGTTTTGGCAGCTCGGAAGCCCCCTCCTCGGGAGAAGAGGAGGGGGTGAGCGCCCAGGTAGGGGTAGAGCTCTTCGGGGCTGCCAGAACTTAAAGTTTTGACGGCTGAAGGATTGAGCCCCCCCGAAGCCTGGGTATGCTACGGACTGCGAGGCGCCTCTGCTCCGGGCTTTTTGGAGCAGAACAGGGTGTCTGCAACCATCCCTGCTAGCAAGAAAGAACTTTGGAGAACTAGGATGCAGGCAGAGCGATACAGGAGATTCAGGTGAAAGTGGACTTTTGATCTTTAACTCAATAGATTTTGCTGAGTTTGAAAGTGAAAGTGCATAGCAGACAATAGTGGGTGAAAATGGCGGCTACATCTTTTAAAGTTCTTAGAAGTGCCGGGGCTTTTCCGGTGCAGCAGTCTTCGTTGCAAGCTTTATTGCCCCCTGCACCCGCACCTGCACCAGCCCTTACAGTTAAAGATTTGCAGAATGTGATGCAAGAGATTATGGAAAAGCAATTGCAACAATTAGCTGAGATAATGGATGAAAAGCTGGATGAGAAGTTAACAGAAAAACTAGCTGAGGTTATGGATGAAAAGATCACAGAGAAACTAACAGAAATAAGGGCAGACATCTTATCTGCATTTCAAGGCATGGCTATATGTAATGAGCGTTTGGACGAAAGAGTGGAAGATCTCAGTCAAAATAATACTAGACTAGAAGTAAAAATGACAGAAACCGAATGTGGTGGAGAAAATTGATTGTGATTTGACCTTGGTACAGTATCATCAGATGGAGTTTGCCATGAGAATCAGAGGCTTAAAAGAGGATCCTAAAGAAAACTTGAAGAAAATAGTTTCTGAGGCTCTGGAAAGGGTGCTGGGGCGATCAGCAGATGAAATAATGGAAGATATAGATAAAATTTTCCGTGTTAATTCGTGGATTACAAGACAAAGGAAATTACCTAGAGATGTGGTGGTTTATTTTACAAAGAGAGCGATTAGAAATGAGGTTATTCAAGCCTCCTACAATACTGAATTTGCAATTGCTGAGCAAGAAGTCTTGATTTTAAAAGAGATCCCTCCAAGAATTTTAAGTAGAAGGAAGGAATTTGCTTTTTTGGCACAAGAATTAAGACGACGTGATATCAAGTTCAGATGGGAGATACCAATGGGTATGGTGGTGACGTATGAAGGTATGAGGCATCGTCTTACTACGGTGATTCAGGCACGTGATTTTTATAGTAATGTTTTAAAAGCAGCCCCCATACCACTTTTGGAATCTACAAAGAAGAAAGGTGAGGGAGAGTCTCAACTACACAGAGAAAATTTAAAAGGTGCTGAAGGAACAATGCAGACAGATGAGAAAGTTACAGGAGTGGATCAAATTTCAGTATCATTGGAGGAGGCCAGAAATTGGAGGAGGTGTGCTGTTTCTAGACGAATGAGACAAGCCTGAAGATTTAGTTGTAGAACTGAAGGAGATAATAATGCAATAAGGGAAAGTTTTTGGATTTAAGCTTAACATACAAAAATTAAAATGTTGTTTAAGAATATGATAGTATCATAAAAGGCGGTTTTAGAAGAGTAAACGGGAATTGAAATTGTTAAAAGGGTTAAATATTTGGGGATATATTTTTCACCCTCAAATGTAGAGTTATATAAAATAATTATGTTTTGTAATATTTTATGTTGTTTTAATTTTAAAATAATTATGAAAACTTAATTGGGAAGAATTGTAGTAGTGCTTACTGAAATTTTGAAGGTCATGATTTGTTATTTGCTTGGTATGTATATTTATTGTGTGATAAGAAGGTGGATGATGTGTTTAAGGTATATATTTTAAGACATGCTCTGTTGCGAGTTTGGGAAAAAGTATAGATGCAAGTTAACTTGTAAGCTACTTATATGGGCAATAATGAAACACGTAATAGAAAATATAAAAATGATGTGACTACATATAAGGAAATTTTAAGTTTGGAAAGGAATGTATGGTACTTGAAGCTGTATAATATCTTAAGAGAAGGAAAGATTGTATAAATTTGGTTTTAGTATGGAAAATTACAGGCCAGGTGGAAAGAAGATTAGAAAATTGGTTTTTTAATGATTGATGTAAATTTGTTTTGTCTGTAATTGTTCTTATTGGGTATTTTTATTGACACTACTGTTATGGATATCAAGCGGATGCTGAATTTAATTATGGCAGCAAGACTTTTAGTAGGGCAATATTGGAAAAAGGAAGAACTGCTGATTATAGAAGAATGGACTGTAAAAGTTTCCAACTTGGAGGATATGGCAAAGATTTTAGTGTACTTGAAAGACCATTTGCAACAGAGAAATACTGTGGAGTAAATATGGGACTAAAAAGTATTATCCAGCATTTGAATAATTATTGATGTGATATTTATACTGCTTGGAGTTAATTTATAAGAGTTAAAGTGTGATAGTTTTAATAGTTTATGATTGTTTGCATAAGGTAGATTATGATTGTTTGTATTCTTATACCCTGTACTTAGCTCTGGGAAGTCGGGGAGGGGGGAGGGGGAAGGGAGGGAGGGGTTGGGGAGGGTTGGGGAGTGGGAAGGGGGTGGGGAGGGGTTGTGTTTTGTTTGTTAAAAATAAAATGTAAAACTTTTTAATAAAAAAAAAGTATTTAACAAATTAATTCAGTATCTCTTCCATTGAAACATAATTTTCCATCTCAAACAGTGGCAAAAAAATTCTTATTTCTTTTCATACATGATTAGCCAACAACATATCTGGTTTATTACTTTTTTTCCCCAAAATATTCCTATTTACAAAGTTAATCTTACTGTAAACTTCATTTACTTCTTTTAGGTGCACTTCATTATGGATCGCTTTGATTTCTTGGTTCTGTTTAGGTTTGGATACTAATTGTTTCAACCTGCTTTTATCTTTTTGTCGGATTTTCTTTCCATTTGATGCCAAAAATAGTCCCCACATGAAGGTTTTACAAGAAATCCCACTGAGTGGATAAATAAAATGATTGGAAGAGCCATTTTATTTTGTTTTTTTAAAATTCTTTAATTCAAAGTGATACTTCAAATTACTATAACCTTGAAATAATAGTAAATCATTCAATTGCCAGTTCTTTCATCTAAAGCTTTCTCCACACAGTCTTGCAATTAATGGGCATGATCCATATCACTAAGGATTGCAACTTTCACCTCTGTATGTTTGGTTAATAATGAGCTGAACATCAAGCACATGACTTTTCTTATATACAGTTTTTGAGCACAATAGTAGATGCATTCTTTTTCTAATGCAAATTTCACCAGGAGAAAAACTAATGACATATAATCAGAACTTTTTGGCACTTTATGAAAATTTGTTTTCTATGAACTGTATGGAATTAATAGGGAAGCAACCCTCTTCATACATTCCAAAATCAAAACAAAATCCTATGCAAGAAATTGAATTTTTAAGTGTTTTTATTGTCATTTAGAACATAAATTGAAGCATTTGCTTTACAGTATGTTTGTGTGTGTGTGTGTGTAATTGACTAAATTAGTAACCAGCAAAACGCTTGGACATAGTATACTTAGACTTCAGTAATGCATTTAACAAAGTATATCACAACCTGCTGCTTAGTAAGCTAGAAAAAGGTGGAATATACAACACCAACATCAGATGGATCTGTAGCTGGCTGACAAACCATACTCCACAAGTAGTACTCAATGGTACTACATCCACATGGAGAGAAGTAAGAAGAAGGCTCTGTCTTAGGCCCAGTACTCTTCAATATCTTCATTAAAGACTTAGATGAGGGAATTGAAGGGGAACTCATCAAATTTGCAGATGATGCTAAACTGGCAGCAATAGACAACACCCCAGAAGACAAGCTCAGGATCCAAAAAGGTCTTGACAGACTTGAACAATGGGCCTATCCAACAAAATGAGTTTTAATGCAGAGAAAAGCAAAGTTTTACATTTAGCCAGGAAAAATTAAAGGTTTAAGTAAAGATTAGGTGAGACTTGGTTCAAAAATAGCAACTGTGAGAGGGACTTTGAAATCCTAGTGGATGATCATTTGACTATGAGCCAGCAGTGTGCAGCAGCAGCCAAAAAAGCTAATACAATCCTGGGTTGTACAAACAGATGCATAGAATCAAGATCACACAAAGTATTAGTACTGCTTTGTAAAACCCTAGTAAGACCACATCTGACATACTGCAACAGTTTTGGTCACCATACTATAAAAAAGATGTTGGTATGACTTCTGGCTTGATGTCGCTGTGCCACAGACGCAGGAAGTCAGGGCTCCATCTTTCACACTGGAATTTGCTCTATTGGGGGACCCTGAAAAGGGTCGAAAGTCACCTCTTAGAGGCAACAAGCAAGGAGGGAACCTCCATTTGATCACGGGAGGGCGGCAGCCTTTCTGTTTGATCCAGAGAACAGGCGGGGGAAGGACCCACCATATTAATGTAGCCAGTCACAAAGCTGCTGACAGTCGAAGTCAAAAGCACCACCAAGCAACTTTCAAGCAATGTGGATGAAACTGGGTAAAACCTGATTCTCTCTTTAAGATTCTAAGTTTGGTTTCCTGAAAAAGCTGCCCAAAGCAATTTTTCCCCTGTGAGGAGAGAGGGAAGGGAATTTTTACTGCACCCTCTAAGAAAAGTGGTGACTACCCAGGGGAAAACAGAGCAACTATAAAAGTAATTTTTACCTAATTGGATATAAATACTTTTGAAACTTAGGGACTAAAAGTGTTCTTTTTTCTTATTGGAGACTTTTCTTTAAAATAATAAGACTTGAAAAAACACAATATAACTTTTGGACTTAAAAAGCTATAAAACGGCATTGGTGACATCTTGTGGTGAATTATGGTACTACTATTTGTTATTGCCTAAAAGAAACCTGGCTTGAAGCCCAGACTTCAGATACAATTTGTTTGGCCTTGACAGCTAGTAACTTTGAAAAACCCAGCTGCAAAGAAGGGATTCTGGGCAGCTTATCTGTGTGGCAGGGATGATGTACTGTTTTGGAAGCTAGCCTACTTGAACTATGAATGTAAACTTTTACTGATTCTCAGAGCTATACTTGGGGAACTGCTTTCCTATTTCCCTGCATGAGAAGCATATATTATTACATGAGATGGTGGAACACCTTGGATTACAAACGCTTACTTGATAAACAATTTATATTATAAAGAACACCTATAAAATGTGAAATAGATGTCCCATACCCAGCTATGAAAGATAAAAAAATATTTTTAATGTTTGATTCTAAAGTCTTCAACTTAACATATTATCAAGAAAATATGGATGAAGATCAGGAAAAAATCCTTTCCATGCTGAAATCAATACATGAAACTATTCTTTCAGCTTGTGATAAAATAAGAAGTAACACAAAGGAACAATGCTCTAGCTTAAATATACAAACCCAGAACTTGATTACAAGCAAAGAATTAACAACGCAGAAAACAAGGAAAATTGGAACAAATAAACATTAAGGCAAGATGACCCAGCTGACCAACAGACCCAGCTAACTGAAAAATCAGAAAATAGAATGACAACATTGAAAATAGAAAAGACTTTTCACAAATCAAGAAATCAGAATATATCTGAGGAAAAGGAAGAAGAACAGATTGAATGGAAGATAAAGCTATCAGGACAATTGTGGGAAATTGGAGTAACAGAAAGGCAGTTTAATGAATACCAATGGGCTTGTTCTTCCAAAAAAACTTCAACCAAATAGTCTTTCTTATTCCAAATAATATATATATAAATAGAGGGAGAATTGTTTGATGATTCAAAGGCACTGGCGTGGAAGTTTAGCTGGCAAAGGAAGAAAGCCAGAATAAAGCTGAAGAAAATAATGGCTTTGACTTATTAGAGGGGATATTATTATATTATATTATATTATATTATATTATATTATATTATATTATATTATATTATATTATATTATATTATATTATATTATATTATATTATATTATATTATATTATATTAATTATATTATATTAATTATATTATATTATATTATTATATTATTATATTATATTATATTATATTATATTATATTATATTATATTATATTATATTATATTATATTATATTATATTATATTATATTATATTATATTATATTATATTATATTATATTATATTATATTATATTATATTATATTATATTATATTATATTATATTATATTATATTATATTATATTATATTATATTATATTATATTATATTATATTATATTATTATATTATTATATTATATTATATTATTATTATATCCAATTAGATAGTTGACTATGGTGGAAAATAGATAACTTTTAGAAAATAGAGTAACATTATAATTAAATAGGTAATATATGTAACCAGAATATTAGACTTTGGTATGAAAGGGGGAAAAGGGAGAAGTTGAGAAAAGGAAAGCTTTTGGTCACCTGAACATAAAATACTTGGAAATCATAAATAATAGTGTTAGTTTGAATATTGACGGGAAATTAAAGCCTGAAATAAAAGCAATAACAAGACACTGTATACAAGGACTAAGTGCAAATGCAATTAAGATATGTATAAGCTAAAAATTATTGACAACTCTAGCAAAGATATTTTTATTTAGTTGATATTATTATCAACTTATTATCAGCCCAATATGAGATAACACATATTAAAGGAAAAAGAGAGGAAATGTTTTATGTTGTAACATGAGATTTATACTAAAGATTTATGTACACTATTGAACTATTGATTTACCCAGTCATCACATCACATTGCTTTTTAAATATCCAATTGTAAAATCAATAAAATATTATATATATATAAAGATGTTGAGACCTTGGAAAAAGTTCAGAGAACAGCAACTAAAATGATCAAAAGGCCTGTAGACTAAAACATATGAAGAACATTTGCAGGGTTTGGCTAGTCTAAAGAAAAGAAGAAACAGGGATGACATGCTAGTAGTATTCCACTTTTGAGGGGCTGCCACAAAGAAGAGGGTGTCAAACTATTCTCCAAAGCACCAGGGGGCAGAACAAGAAACAATGGTTGGAAACTGACCAAAGAGAGAAGCAACCTGGAATTAAGGAGAAACTTCCTAACAGTCAGGACAATTAACCAGTGAAACCGCTTGCCCTCAGAAATTGTGGGTGCTCCATCACTGGAGATTTTTAAGAAGAGGCTAGACAGTCACTTGTCTGAGATGGTATAGGTTCTCCTGCTTGAGCAGGGGGCTGGACTAGAAGACCTCCAAGGTCTATTCTATTCTATTCTATTCTATTCTATTCTATTCTATTCTATTCTATTCTATTCTATTCTATTCTATTCTATTCTATTCTATTCTATTCTATTCTATTCTATTCTATTCTATTCTATTCTATATATATGTAGGTATATGCATGTGTATATGTACATACATACATATGTACATATGTTGTAAATGCATGAAGAATTAGAGTGCAGCTGTCCATGTCTTGAAGAAAGGATGGACATCTTGATGATTTTGACATTTATATTTTTTTTAGATTTTAGATTTATACTAAGCATCTGTTACTCAAAGCAATGGAAAAAAGGAAAATGAAGATTTTGTTGTTGTTAATTACAACTGCAAAACACCTTTAACTGGCATTCTCAAGATAAGTGTTTTGTTTTGCTTTGCTTTACAAAAACAGCAGATCTCTTGAAGTAATTGGGGGGAGGAGGGCTGTTTGAATGAATTTCTGATTTAAAATGAAGTGTGCAACATTACATTTCTTATCATAAGAGAATGGAATTGTATATTTCTTTAAAATGTATTATTATATTTCATTAATTTTATTTAATCTTATTTGAAACTCATTTCAAATTAGAGCTGAAGATAGCATGTCTTAGAATTAAGATAAGCTGAGAGTGGCTCATTGAGCCAATGAACTTGGTAAAAAAGGGTGTTGTTTTTCATTAATATCTTTAAATATTCACTAGAAACTAAAGCAGTCAATTCTACACATTATATTAGTAGATTATGTGAAAATGCAGTGAGCCCTTATCTTGATGAATGCCAAAAATTTAAATAAAGAGCTCTTTTAATAATTAACTTGAGTAGTTCTGCATCAAAGCAATGAAAAAGTAGGACTGGGATTAACAAGAACCAGTGGAAATGGCTTCTAATCTATTAAAAAATGTTCCAGATCAGCCCTCCATAGTGCTTAATCTTGTTAAACTCAAGTACCTAATGGAACACTTTTTGTATTAAATACTATATGTCTGTCAAAATCTAAGTAAAAGAATATATGACAATATTTTTTATAGTTAATGGAACACCTATCTATTTTAATGGAGATATATAGTTATATTTGTTATATAGTTATAGGAATAGCAAAGGTTATAAAGTTAATGGAACACTCACATAGCTAATGGTAGACTTTCTAGTTAAAATGTATGTCACATTGTAAGTAAAAGAAGACACAACAATAAAACCTATAAGTGTTATTTTCTTTCAAATTATCTCAAATTATCTCTATCAAAATCCTGAATTACTGTAAATCAATTCTTAACCAAGTTATAAAATATTATGACTCAATCTATGCTGTTTACTTGGAAGTTAACCCTGCTGTGCTTGTTAGAATTTATTTTCAAGGACATGTATAAAACATACATTTTATTTCTTTTTCCTTTTTTCTTCTTCCCTCCTTTCATATGCTATTCTGGCTTCTTAAATTTTTACTACAATTTAGTGATTGGCCTGATAGCCAAAAAAAAAATAAAGCCAATAGGGAGTAATACTTGAATCAGTAGAATGCAAGTCAGCTCTTACTGTCAGGTCCCAGCAGTTCCTTCCATCAAAGGCTAGAGTGGGGTAGTGGACAAATGGGCAATATGACTGTGTGTACATGATGGGAAATAGGGAGGGGAGAATGATAGGTGATGAAGTCCAGAGAAGCCGAAACCAGTTTGTACTCAAAGCACCAAGGCCATGCACCCCGAGAAAGAAATGTGAATTGCCCACAATATCTCCGTGTTCTCATAACATCTTGGCAAGCTCTGATTGGTGAAACATGGACTGGTCACAGGGTGAAGGGGAGAAGGGAATCTTTTCTGTATATTTTTTGCTTGGAAAAATCTTAGAGCTAGCCTGACTTTACTGCAACCAACTTCCTTTAGTAAAACAATCTTTTGCTTCAGCCTAATGGAGTTGAGGATCTTTATTACATAAGGGACCAGATTGGTGCAGGTCTGACATTAGACTAGCTCTGCAATTGAAGTCAACCTGGAGAGGAAATTGCCTCTATCATGGGGACCATGCAAATGATGTCAGCTCAAGGGAGCGACCAGGAAGAGATTGAAGAGAACGGTCCTGAAACCCCTCTCTGGAGGACTGGACCTATCCAAATGGCTGGGAGAAGATGACCCTCAAGACCCCAATGGTCCCTCAGGGTTGGGAAAAAGGAGGAAGCCAGATAAGCATACAAAAGGCAAGCCGATAAAAAACACACAAAGCCTAAGGACTTTCAACCAGGATATAAGATCTATCTGTTTACTAAATTCCTCCAGTCTAGACAACCATCCAAAAAATGCTCAAACGCATACAACCTGTATTTCATTGCAGTGTGTTGAAACCAGAGGTCACTTCTTCCCTGCATCCAAAGTCACAACCACCTCCCCCTCCTATCATGATTGAGAGAGAACCACACTTTGAAGTAAGGGACATTTTGGACTCTTGTGTACATTGGGAGAAATATCCAATACCTGGTGGCAAAGAAAGATTTCCCTCCCTCATATAGTGAATGGGTCTATTCCAAACATATTAAAGCCTCCAGGTTGCTTAGGAAGTTCCATGAACATTACCCAGATAAACCCCATTGAATTAATTACTAATAATGAAACATTCTATATCTCTCCTTCCCTTCTTCTCTTCCTTTGCAGGACTAATGTCTCTGTTCAGGGGGACAGAATGTCAGGTACTACCAGTTCCTGCCATCAAAGGCTGGAAGAAGAGAGAGGAGTGGACAAATGAGCAATATGATTGTGTGTGGTGATAAAGACCATAGAAGCCTGGAACTGGTTTGAACCAGAAGCACCAAGGCCATGCACCCTGAGAAAGGAATGTGAATTGCCTACATCTCCACCCATACTCTAGCAAGAAACCCTGTACAATATCAGACAAATGGCTGTCCTGTCTCTTCTTTGAAAACCTCTAGTGATGGAGCACCCACAACTTCCAGAGGTAAGCCATTCCATTGATTAATTAAATTTAAATTTAATTATATTTCCATTGTCAGGAAATTTATCCTTAGTTCTAGTTTAATAGCTCTTCAATGATCTCCCACCAGTTACTTATTGTCCCCCCTCTAGAGAATAAGTCAATCCTTTCTTCTCTGTGACATCCCTTAAAATATTAGAAAACTGCTACCATGTCACCGTAGTCCTTCTCTTCGATAGATTAGACATACCCAATTCCTGCAATCATTCATTATATGGTTTAGTCTCCAGACCCCTTGTCATCTTTGTTGCTGTCCTCTGCACTCTTTCTAGGGTGTCAACATCTTTTTTATATCCTGGTGAGCTGAATTGGATACAGTATTCCAAGTATGGTCTCGCCAATGCAGTGTAAAGAAGTCCTAACACTTCACATGATCTTGAACTATCTTTCTGTTCATTCAACCTAGGACTGTATCAGCTTTTTTGGCAGCTGAAGCACACTACTGGTTCATACTTAAGTGGTGGTCTACTAGGACACCTAGATTCTTCTCAGTTGCTACCATTGAGCCAGATGCCATCTATTTTATATCTGTTCATTTTGTTTTTCTTGCCTGTGTATAGGCCCTTATTTTTTTCACCACTGAATTGCATTTTGTTGTACATGGCCCAGTGTTCAAATCTATCAAGGTTCTTTTGAATCTTGAGTCTATAATCGAACATTTAAGAATATTCCCCAGTTTAATGTTGTCTGCAAATCTGATGACTTTCTCTTTTGTCCCCTCATCTAGATCATTTATGAAGATGTTGAAGAGTACTGAGCCTAAGACAGAACTTTGAGGTACCCATTGCATGTTTCCTTCCCTGTAGATGCAATTCCATTGAGGAATACACATTGAGTGCAATGCTCAGCCAGTTACAAACTCATCTGGTGGTGATACTGTTTATCCCACATTCTGCTCTACTTTACCTTATCAAATGTCTTGCTGAAGTCTAAGAACACTATGTCCACAGCATTTCCCTTATGCACTAATTTAGCCACTTTTTCAAAGAAGGCAATAATGTTTGTCTGGCATAGTCTGTTTTTGACAAAGCCATGCTGGCTTCTAGTGATTGTCATGTTTATTTCTAGATGCTCACAAATTCACTGCTGGATTATCTCTTCCAGAAACATTAATCTTCAACTTCTTTAATGCAACCCCCAATTCAAGAGGCTTTATCATCAGTTCTAACTAAATACAGTTTTGTTATTGGAATCAGTGCACCAGATTTTATGTTGTCTTGGGCACTGGATCATATGGGAAAGCAGTACCTGGAGGCTGGGATGGACTGGGACAAAGCGATATATACTGAAATGCAAGTTTAGTAAGACAGAGGGATAGAACATCCAAAGGAAATGTCAGTTACAGTTGGAGAAAATGCAATGATAGGTGGGAGGTTAGGAATAAGAAAAGAATGGAAGACAAGAGCAAGTTGGTCACATCTAATCCTTTGCTGATATCCATGAAATATGAAGGCCATACTCTTTGTTATCATGACCTACTAAATCACTTGTTTTCCTAATGTAGTACATTCAACAATATACAGTACCTTATTGAATGGACATGTTCCATATAAGAAGTATATACAGACACAAACACTATTTCAAAGTAAGCCACGTTGCAAAAAAAAAACATAGTGAAAAGTAAAAAAATAAGCCAAATAAACTAAAAGCAAGAGATAATAAAAAGAGGAAATATAATTAAATCCAGTTTTTAGCAATATCAATCAAACACTGTACTTCATTATAATTTTCTGTCCTGGGAAACAATTCTAGCTTCCACAGTCCATCCACTGTTTTATACATAATGTTTTGATATTTAAATGTCTATATTTTTAAGGATCTCATCGACTCCATCCACCCACCATTTGTTGGTTCTTTCCTTCCTTTAACTCATTCATTTGTCCCACATCTATTTCTTCTGAGACTGAATTCCAGCACCTAGGAAGTACTGTATATGCATGTTCTAACATATATTCAAAAATCATGGATGGCCTAGTTATTTTTCTGTCTCATAATTCATGCATACTTTATGTCCCCAAGCCTGCAATATTCCTATGTCATTTGATGTTTTGCTGGAGCTAAGGTCAGTTATTTTTATTTGCTGAGGAATTCTATGCATATTCATGTTTGTTTTGCTAATTCTCTGTTTCTTTTTCTTCTGTTATTCTCCACCACCATCTACTGTGCTTTATCAACTGTTAATAGCTTCCATTCAGCATGAACTCTAAATGTGTCCTCATTTATTGTGTTTGGTTGTATGTTTTTTTCATGTCAGCCCTATGGAGAATTTCTGAACAGAAGCTTTCCTGACAAGCACCCAAAGCAATTTCATTTGAAGCTTTTGGATCTCTTATTTTCTTCGCAGCAGAGGTGCAGATTTGGCAGCAGCAAACAGTTTCCTGGCTTCAGGATTGATAGAATTTTTAGGAGGAGGAGAATATTCCCCATATCAGTCAGTGGATTATTTTCTCTTTCTTGAAAGATTACATTTCATTTATTGTGGTAACAATGTAACAGAGATTAAGGGTAATGCCATTTGACCATAGGATAGTGCAGAAATATGCTGCCAAATTTAGTTGTTCATGGGTTAAGAAAAAAAAAGAGAGAAAATGCCTTTCTCTGTAGTCAGCTACTTTTATAAAATAACATAACATAAAGTACACTATGCATACAAAATAATTTAAGAAGCAAAGAATGTAGAACATATTCCATGACTCCAAAATTTGTTGAATATTTCTGGAACAGCTCCTATGTACTTTTTACCAATAATAGACATAATAGACAAATTTAGGCTTGACCCTGCCATGTTCCTATGAAGGTTATTATGAAACCATTGTTTTAATGATGGGGGAAATTATTAAATATTTTTATAACATGAATATAATAAATTATTACAAAATATTATTTGTTTAAAATAAATTTATTTATTTGTTTATAAAATTTACATGGCTCTTCATCTCATGTTCAGTGACTCTGTGCAGCATAAAACAATTAAGTAAAACAATAAAAATTTTAAACACTCATTTTCAAAATATAAAAGTCATTATTAAAATACAAACCACCAGGCATAGGAGAAAATAATTTTAACCATAATGAGTGGGCCATCTTAGAATCCCCTGGACCCCTGGACTCCAATTATATAGCAAGGGATTATGGAATATTGACAGCAAGGAACTAATCTCACTCTGAGGGGAACAATGTTCCATATGGGATCTGCCAAGTGTAAGTCCATAGTAAACAGGACACAAAATGTATCTTCCCTGATAAATGTAGTGGTACAAGCAGATGTAATCAGAAAGAGGAGGTCCCCGAGTAATCCTGATCTAATGCCATGACAAGGAGGTCCCTGAGTTAACTTGGTCTAATGACATGATGAACTTTAAAGGTTAACTCCAGCACTTCAAAGTGGACCTAAAGTAAACTGGCAACTAATGCAGCTTGCAGAGCAGAAGAGTGATATATGTTGTCCTAGAAACACACACAAAACTACCTACAGTACACCTCTGCATAGTGCACTAGCTCAAGCTGCTAGATACATTTCAAGGACAGCCCAAATATTTATTTATTTATTTATTTATTTAATTAGCTTTCTATACCGTCCTATTCCCGAAGGACTCAGGGCGGTTTACAGGGCAATATTTAAAAGACAATATGAAATTAAGATAAAAAATAGAATTAAAAATAATTAAATTAATTAATAGCCCAACAATAAAACAATGTTAAAAACTTGAAACTAAACCCCCCCTCATTCCAGGCCAGATAGATCGAAAAGCCAGGTTTTCAGGTCCCGGCGAAATGAGCGCAGGTCAGGGGCAGTCCAGAGTTCCACAGGTAAATCATTCCAAAGGGCAGGCGCACCCACAGAGAATGCCCTCCCTCTGGGGATCACCCGCCGGCATTCCCTGACTGGCGGCACCCTAAGGAGGCCCTCCCTATGGGAGCGCACAGGACGATGGGAAGTTGATGCTGGCAGCAGGTGCTCCCTAAGATAATCCGGGCCCATGCCAAATAGAATTCATTATAGTAGTCCAATTTAAAGGCGAATAAGCAATGAGTGAATGTGAGCAGGGTCCCGTGATCTAGGAACAGGAGCAACTAAATGCAAAGCTGTTGAAAAGCCATCTTAGCTCCAACTGATCCTCAAGCAAGAGTTGTGAGTCCAGGAAAAACCCCAGATTATGTACTGAGTCTGTCTGGGAAAGTGCAACCCCATCTAACACCAAATATGTCATAGTCCTAGAACCAGCAGGCCCCAAAATCCAAAACCATTCAGTCATGTCAGGGTTCAGCTGAAGTTTGTTGTTCCCCATCCAGGTCCTCACAGCCTCCAGGCACCAAGATAAGATGTTCACGGTGTCACTTAATACACCAGGGGCATAGATATTTAGTTCGGTATATAGTATATATAGGTATATATGGTGATAGCTGAGTCCACCCAGAAGCTTCCTGTAGATTGTCACTACAAGAAGAGAGCACCAAATACTACAGCATCCCAGATATTAGGAGCCGAGGGCAGGACCTGTCCTTCCCAATCACTACATCTGGATTTGACCCTGAAGAAAGGCAGTGAACCAGAAAAATTCTGTGCTGCCCAATCTAAATCCTCTGAGCTGATTCAGAAGGATACCATGGTGGTAGTATCAAAAGCTGATGAGAGTTCAAGTAGGGCAAGGATGAATGCATAACCCCCCTCCTGCCTCATTAATGCCCAGGTCATTGAAAACACAAACAATGTCATTTTTGTTCTATACTTGGGCCTGAATCCAACTGAAAGGTAACCAGATAATCTGTTTCATCCAAGGATTTGTTTCTCCAAGGTCCGCTGAAGCTTTATTTATTTATTTTATTTTATTTTAATTCCATTTATATCCCGCCCTTCTCCGAAGACTCAGGGCGGCTTACAAGCTTAGCAGTAGCCTTCATTCTATGTATATGCCTGCTTATTAGGGCTTTCATACACCCCCCCAAGCGGCATTATTACAAAGTCAGCTTAATTGCCCCCAACAATCTGGGTCCTCATTTTTACCTACCTCGGAAGGATGGAAGGCTGAGTCAACCTTGAGCCTGGTGGGATGCGAACCTGCACTAATTGCAGGCAGCTGATATTACTTAAGGAGGCATTAGCCCACTGCTCCACCAAGGCTGTTGTGTAACCACATTTTCCCCCTAAAGAGAAAATTAGAAACTAGATAAAAAATTTCCAGTATTGTGGGGTCTGGTGAGGCAATGAAAAAAAAACATCTTTAAGAGATAAAGGAACAACTTCCTCACTCAAAGAAGAATTAAATACCACTAGGACTCCACTTTCATGACAATCTCAGGAAGACATGGATCTAAATAGCAGATGGCTGAGCTTATAGTCCTAAGGAGACAGTCCAGTTTCACAGGTCCAATAGGTTCAAACCATTCCCAGTTAACTGGGCAAAACTGTGCTGCAATTTCAGTCTTTCAGCCATAGTAAGAATTCGTTTACATTACCCAGTTGTCAAATTCCATGTACTAGGTGTGTAGTTCAAAAGAATAGCCGAACATTTTAGCTTTTCTCTCACAATCATATTTATATAATCCACTACTTTCTTACAAAACCTGATAAGTATATGACACTGTATGTTTTAAAGAAGCATTATTCTTATGAATGACATTTTTGCTCTGGAAGTTAAGACTCTGTTCCGTTGTCTATACAATACAGGAACCTCTAATTCTTTATTCCACTTATTTCTTAGCATCTGCATATCAAATGGGGTTATTTATAATTAATATCTACAACTAGATAATATATAACTAAATGTATACTTTTACTATTAAAGGATTTAACATGTTGTTCCAGTATTTTAGGTGCCTCGGAAACTCAAAATGTTGCTGATCCAAACAACATTGTTAACAAATGTAATTGTAAATATTGCCATTGGGTTACATCTGATAGATTATATTTATTTCTTAAGAGATAGATTTTAACAGAGTATGTTAAAATTCAATTTCACCTATCAGTTGGTCCAATTAAAATAAAATTCAGTTCAGCATTTCTATTTTTTATTTTTCTATTTTCTATTTTTTTTCTTATCAGTGCACACCATTTGTGAAATCTGCAACTGCCTGCTCAAAAAGGATGCACAAATCTAGGAAGTACAGGGGTGCAGGTGATGTGATAACATCCATTCTCAGAATAATGAGTTCTTTATATGCTTCTCCTATGCAAAGGCTGATTTAATCCAAATTTTGCATTCTATCTCAGTCTATTTGCCATTCACATCTCAACTGTTCTTACTTCCCTTGGATCCAAGTAGAACAGAAGTACAATAGTCAAGTACAATTTCCCAGGAAGAATATAACCAACATACTATCAGGACAGAATAGTTTTTTCCCCCCTCCCAGCCTGTTTTCATTTTTTATGCAAATATTTAAGTACCTCAGAAGATTGTTAAAGGTAAGAGAAAGAAACCCCAACCCAAATGGAGAGCTATGTAAGAGAAATAGAAAAGGCACATTCCCCCACATAGCTTTTACTTTAGATATTGTTACCAATTAAACACGAGGAGATATTTGATAAAGATTGGAATAATGGAGACTTCTAGAAATGGTAATTCAAGCCTAAGCACGTACAATTTAATATTTAACAACAGCAAAAGAGAGAAATTACGAGCAATCTTCTAAGAATTACTTCTCTCTTAATCTGGTGCTTGATCTGCTCATGATTTTTCATGGTAGAAAAAAGTAGCGTTTGCCTCATTTTATCTTGGAAGACAGGATGAGATAAGAATGTAGCTTAGTGTTAACTGGAAAAAATTTAATGGGTACCTTTACATGTCAGCATTTTGGTGGTCACTTTACTTAATTTTGATGTCAGTTTTGTACAGACTGAACAGTAGATAACCAAAAGCCTGAAAAAAATTGAATTACATGTATACATTTCTACTTATAGATATATTATTTTCCACTGAAAAGAAAAAAAACCAAAAAAGCACAGTCAGAAAATAAATTTGGCAATTCATTCACATCAGAACAATAGCATTACCTTAAAAATCATATTACTTAATAATAATCATAATAGTAAAGTTGGAAGGGACCTTGGAGGTCATCTAGTCCAACCCCCTGCTCAGGCAGGAAACCCTATACCATTTCAGGCAAATGGCTGTCTAGTCTCTTCCTAAAAACTTACAGCGTTGGAGCATTCACCACTTCTGGAGGCAGTTTGTTCCACTGGTTAATTGTTCTAAATGTCAGGAAGTTTCTCCTTAGTTCTAGGTTGCTTCTCTCCTTGATTAGTTTCCATCCGTTGCTGTCTTTGGGCGCTTTGGAGAATAGCTTGCCTCCCTCTTCTTTGTGGCAGCCCCTGAGATATTGGAACACTGCTATCATGTCACCCCTAGTCCTTCTCTTCATTAAACTAGAGATACCCAATTCCAGCAGCCGTTCCTTACATTTTTTTAGCCTCCAGTCCCCTAATCATCTTTGTTGCTCTTCTCTGTACTCTTTCCAGAGTCTCAACATCTTTTCTACAATGTGGTGACCAAAACTGGATGCAGTATTCCAAGTGTGGCCTTACCAAGGCATTGTAAAGTGGTATTAATACTTCACATGATCTTGATTCTATCCCTCTGTTAATGCAGCCTAGCACTGTGTTGGCTTTTTTGGCAGCTGCAGCACACTGCTGGCTCATATTTAAGTGATTGTCCACTAGGACTCCGACATCCTTCTCACAGTTACTACTATTGAGCAAGGTACCCCCTATAGGCCTATACTATATCTGTACATTTGGTTTTTCTTGCCTAAATGTAGAACCCTACTTTTTTCACCATTGAATTTCATTTTGTTAGATAGCGCCCAGTGTTCAAGTCTTTCCAGATCCTCCTGTATCTTAAGCCTGTCTTCTGGAGTTTTGGCTATTCCTGCCAGCTTGGTGTCATCTGCAAATTTGATGAGTTCCCCATCTATCGCCTCGTCCAAATTGTTGATGAAGATGTTGAAGAGCACTGGGGTCAGAACAGAGCACTGGGACACCCCACTACATGCTTCCCTCCATGTAGATGCAGTTCCATTGAGGACCACATGCTGAGTACGGCTGGTCAGCCAGCTATGAATCCATCTAGTGGTGATGCTGTCTAACCCACATTTTTCTATCTTATCAAGTAGTAGTTTGTGATTATAAAATCAAAACTGTAATCGCTTGACAGTGAGATGGACAGCATATAAATTTAATTTAATTAATTAATTATATAAAAATTACTTTCTATACAACCAATGTCTACTTTGCAAACTTCATATATATTCTGAGAGTTTGTTAGCATATGCTACATGTAGCTTTTTGTTGCAATATGCAACAATATACTGTATGAGCTTGCAGAGTAGTCTATAGATTAGAGACATTAACTTCCATAGAATAATATTATTTTGGGTGCAAAAAGTGAGTTTTGGTTATATTTGTAGTAAACTGTATAAAACGTGCCAAACCTATCATTACTCAGGAATGCTACACGTGGCATGGATACAATTAAAGTAGATAAATTAGTTTACATTTTCATTTTCTATAGTGTTGGGTGAAAGATTTGATTGACAAAGTGTAATGGGTAATGAAGATCAATTACTATGAATGCATTGGTGAGGACTATGACACAGAAGAATGTGACTTGAAATGTAAGAAAAATAAATAGTAAATAAAATGTCTAACAAATGAGAAGAAATAAAGTCCAAGGAAAATATGTTTGTCTATGAACTTAAAAAAGGGAATAATATATTAGATCTGGCTTAAAATTGCCTGATCTTGTGAGTCAGACTAATTAATACACATAGTTAGATAGAGCTATAGGCTTAATTATGAATGAAAGGACTAACTACAAATTGGAGGCATCATATATTTGTAGGTACATATATAAATTGGAATCCATAGATTGGTGATAGTTTCATGTTATGTTGCAAAGAACACTGATAATGAAAAAATGAGATATAAGCTGTGAGGGAGGGGGGAGTTTAAATTACTGAATAAATGTATTGCAGGTTAAAAAAATACCTATCATGCTAAATAATATAAATAGGTAGTACAATGAGATGATATTTTGAGAATATCACCTTGAAGAAGTGGACATAGTAGCATAGGAATGAAGTAAAAGAAAGAACAGAAAATAGAATGGAAGAAAAAGTAATATGTAGTAAATAATTACAAAATTATTCAGCCTCCCCCCAAAATAAGTAAAAAGCTCAGAAACAGTGGAAGCTCAATGGAAGAAATATGAAAATATGCTAAAAAATGTCCAAGAAGGTGAAGTTAATGTCACTGGAAATACAAACAAAACAGGAAAGCATGCAAAGCATTACTTACAAACCTATTTATAAAGAATCTTTTCAACTCTAATAGCAACTATATTATAGGTGTAGAGATTATATTTTATTGGGAAAAATAAAGGACAAACTTTAAAAGGGGGCAAATCTGAAATAGTTAATAAGAATACAAAATAGTTTATATTTGTAACTTTGCTTTACAAAGGAAAATTCAAGAACAAAAAGAAAATAAATAATTGGATAAATAAATCTAAAGGACAGGTTTATGAAATAAAGGATTGTTCTTTATAATAAAGGAGGAACGGTCACTGTAGTTATCAGTCACATGATCGAGAGGATTTCAGAATGGAGTCATTGACATCAATCATTCCAAGGTGCTATGCAACTCCTTCTCATAGGGATAAATTAGGGGAGGAGGGGAAAGATCTGAATTATTTATTTATGTTGCAGCTTCAGTTCTGATCATAACCATCTTCAAACTCAGTCTTTCTTTGGCCAGTTTCTCCCACCACACTATATTTGGTTCCATTTTGCTTTTAGAGATAATTTGTTCACGAACAGACACACAGGAAGTGTTTCAAGCTTCTTTACATAATGTATTTCTACCATTTCTTTCAGTGGAAAGATGAACAGAAAGAGGTTCTGATTTTCTTTAAACATGCATGTAGGATCATTACTGTTACAAAACAGTGACAATGAGAAAATGATGAAAATGGGCATATAGAAAAGAATATAGTTGCAAAATAGTATGTATACATATGTATATGTGTACAGTATGTATATATATATATATATATATATATATATATATATATATATATATATATATATATATACATATACATATACATATACATACACACATACATATATATATATATACACATACACATACACACACACACATATCACATGTACACACACAGTTGCAAAGTGTGCATGTATGTGTATATGTGCATGTATATGTGTGCAGATTTGTATGTATACAGATAGATAGATAGATAGATAGATAGATAGATAGATAGATAGATAGATAGATATAGATATAGATAGATATGTATAGATATTATAGAAATAGAGATAGCGATAGAGATAGAGATAATAGAGAGAGATCAACAGGGAGAGACAAAGACGAGAGAGAGAGAGAGAGAGAGAGAGAGAGAGAGAGAGAGAGAGAGAGATAAAGACAATTTTCCTGGGGCTACCGGAGAACCAGAGGTTTGCTTAGATGGCTCCATTGCTCCATTGCTGAGATAGCCATTTTTACCCTTCACTTAGGAGTTTTCTTAACATATATTTATATACTTTTATATCTATTGTTTTTATATTTGTGATTTTTATCTGATTTATCTTGTGCAATATCCAGAGTCACTTTTGGTGAGATGGGCAGCTATACAAATCGACTAATAAATAAATAAAATACAATCCAAGGCAGCAACAAATAGTTAAGATTAAAAGAGATAAAATAAAAGCTGGAGCATTTTGATAGAAGTGGGTAAAATGAACTAAACCAGTAGCTCCTGGCAGATTAAGAATAAAGCTGATAAAAAGCCTTGGAATCACACTGAAGTGAGAAGATGCTGAAAAGAATGTTTTACAGATTTCCATGGGAATTATTAAAACATATTAAAGAGTGAAATTCAAGAACTCCTTATAAATATTAGAGCCCAAGGGGGAAAAAGTAATAAAAAATCCTATGAGAAAAAAAGTTGTGAAACTGTAATCCTGAAGTTGTAGCTGGCTAAAATATAGATGTAGTTTGGTTATGTTTGTAAAGATTACATTTGTACAAGGGGGAAAATAATAGGAATGAATGCAAGAACTAGAGGGGAATTTGTTCACTGTACTTGGAAAGGCATTTCAATAAAGGAGAATATTTGTAGCTCAGGGTTGAAATGAGGGGTCATTGGTACTCTGAGCTTGTTTGTTTTCTTGCAGATCTTTCATTACTCAAACTAGGTAACATCATCAGTGCTATAAGGAGTGTGGTTTGCTGTCAGTTTATATAAGTGTTAATATTGGTGGGGGTGGTCTTAGAGATTTTTTGGTTGGGGTGTTTACTGTTGGATTCTTTGGCAGTTTCTTGATTAGGGTATTGCTTACTTGATTGTGGGTCTGATATTAATTTTGGAATTAATCTATGCTCATCTGGGTGCTGATTGCTGGTGGAGATATACTTAGGTCTTTTTGTTCCTTTTTGGCTGGTTGATTGCCTCTTTTGCATAGTCTCTAGATGTTGTTAATGTCTATGTGTTTATTGATGGCTAATTTGTCAGAGTACTAGGCTTCTACGTAGAAACTCCCCAGCATTTTTGGACTTGGCTTGGTCTAGGATGGTCACAGTTTCCCCATTGAAACTATGGTTACGTCTGTCTAGATGTTGTGAAATTAAAGAGTTTTCATCGTGTCTTCTGACTGCTAGTTGGTGTTCATGGATGGGTTCTACCAGTCTTCTGCCTGTTTGTCCTACATAATGGTTGTTGCAGTCATTACATTGTATGTTGTAGATGACTCCTATTTGTTCTTCTGGAGTTGCCAGATCTTTTGGTTTGCTTGGGACATTCTGAAGGGCTTCAGTTGGTTAACTGATTCCATATGGTTGTAGTAGTCTGTTGGCAAGGCATATGACAGAATTCATATGGTATGAAGTTATGGAGGTGAGAGATTGAGCACAATTTGAATTTTATGCCAAACATAAAACAATGTTTCTTGTTTGGAAAATCCATTAAGAAATACAGGAATGTCAGAAGTAAAGGTTATTGTACATTCTTGATTTAAGAAAAGCAGAGGATAAAGTAAATAGAGCTAGATTATGAACTATTTTGTGCAGCTGAAGGTTGTTTGCTGTATACATATCTATTGGGAATAGAACACATACGTAGGAAAATGTTCAATACAGAGCAGAGAGTAACATTAACATATTTGCAAATATAAGGAATTCATTTAATTAGAGTTGATTGGAAACATGAATGTACATGTTATTTTTTTTTATTGAAAATTTTTAAAATACAATTTTCCTTTAAGAATCCCCCCTTCCCCCTCCCTCCTCCCCCCTCCCTACCTCCCCCCCTCCCCCCTCCCCCCCGGACTTCCCAGAGCTAAATACAAGGTATATATATAAAAAGCAATCATAAACAATCATATACTAACTACTATAAACTCTAAAATCCATCACTCTCTAGCTTATATAGGATAAAACAAGCCTTAATAATATTGAATATGTATAAAAAGAAACTAAGATAAGAAAAGAAAAAAAAGACGAAAGAAGACTTATTCAAATGCTACATAAAACTTCTTAACCCTATACTTATTCTGGATAAACTCAATCCATTTTCTCCATTCCATAATATAGCGTTCTTGCGAATGATCTTTCAAATAGGCCGAAATCTTCGCCATCTCTGCCAGGTCGGAAACCTTTAAAGTCCACTCCTCTATGGTCGGCAGTTCCTCTTTCTTCCAATATTGGCCTATCAAAAGTCTTAAGTTCAACATCAACTTAATGTCCACAACTGTAGCGTCTGCAATTATTCCCAACAAAAAAAGTTGCGGACAAAACTTTATCCTCTGTTTAAAAATCTTCTGCATATTCCACCAGACTTTTATCCAAAAAACCTTAACCTTCTTACATGTCCACCATATGTGAAAATATGTTGCATCTTCATCACCACACCTCCAACATTTAGGCTGATAATTCGGATACATACTTGCAAGCTTTTTAGGATGTAAATGCCATCTATAAAACATTTTGTAAAAGTTCTCTCTTAGATTTTGAGCTTGAGTAAATTTTACGTTCCTCACCCAAATCTTTTCCCACGTGTCCATTGTGATAACTTCCTGGATGTTTTGGGCCCATTTTATCATACAATCCTTAACAAGCCCTGTTTCTGAGTCAATCTCTATCAATGCAAGATATATCCGTTTGATATGTGCTGGTCCCTGATTTCTAATTTGCTTTATCAAATTTTCATCAGTCATTGTAAATCCATTTTTCTGGTCTTCTTTCCACCTGGCCCGTAACTGAGTATATTGAAACCAATTTTGAACAACCTTCTCTTCTCGCAAGAGGCTATATGATTTCAAACACCAAACATTTCTTTCCAAACTGAGGATCTCCTTGTACGTAGTCACATCATGTTTGAAGCCAGCATGTATATTTTCTATTGCGTGTTTTGGAATTGCTCACAATGGTATCTTGCAACTTAACTTATGTCTATACTTCTTCCAAACTCTCAGCAATGCCTGTCTTAAAATATGCACCCTAAACACGTTGTCTACCTTCTTATCATACAACAAATATGCATGCCAGCCAAACAACAAATCATGGCCCTCAAGATTTAATAACCTCCCTTGCGTCAAATTAATCCAGTCACTTATTCCTACTAATGCAGCAGCTTCATAATATAATTTAAAATTAGGCAATTTAAGGCCACCTCTCTCACGAGTATCCTGCATAATCTTAAGTTTAACTCGTGGTTTTTTCCCTGCCCACACAAATTTATTGATACCTCGCTGCCATTCCTCCAGATTAGAATCTTTCTTAAGAATCGGTATCATTTGAAATAAAAATAAAAATTTAGGCAGGACATTCATTTTAACTGCTGCAATCCGTCCCAACAAAGACAATTGCAATTTTTCCCAACTCTCCAATTCTTTTTGAATTTTCCCCCATAATTTTTCATAATTATTTTTATATAGCTTTGTGTTAGAGGGCGACAAAATCACCCCCAAATATTTAACCCTTTTAACAATCTCAAATCCAGTTAATCCTTCCAAGAGAGCCTTTTGCGAAACTGTAAATATTTCTGGCCAAAATTTTGGTTTTCTGTGTATTAACTTTAAATCCAGAAACCTTCCCATATTGTGTTATTATCTCCATCAGGTCCACAACAGAGTTCTCTGGCTGGGTCACTGTAACAACCAGATCGTCTGCGAATGCTCTCAATCTGTAGTCCTGATCTCCAATTTGAATCCCCTTAATTTTTTCCAAATTCTGAATTTTAACCAATAATATCTCTAATGTTAAGACAAATAACAAGGGCGATAACGGACACCCTTGCCTTGTGCCCTTCTCAATATTACATGCTTCTGTCAAGCTATTATTAACTATAATTCGGGCAGTTTGTTTTTGATATAATGCCCTAATCGGTTGTAAAAAAATTTCCCCAAAATCCATTTTGTCTAAAACTTTCAACAAAAATTTCCAATTCAATTGATCAAAAGCTTTTTCAGCATCTAAAAAAATTAGCACCGCAGCGATCTGGTTGTTCCTTTCCAAAAACTCTAACACATCAACTATATGCCTCACATTATTTTTCATTTGCCTACCACTAATAAACCCCGTTTGATCCCCATGAATCACCTGTTGCAGAACCCTCATCAGTCTATTAGCCAAAACCTTAGCAAATATCTTGTAGTCTGTATTTAAAAGCGATATCGGTCTATAATTTTTAACTTGAGTAGCATCTTGGTCTTCCTTCGGAATCAAAGAAATAAAAGCTGTTCTCCAAGACGGTGGCACCTTTCCCCCCCTCTGGATTGTCTGGAACAGTTCCTTTAACGGTTTTATCATTTCTAATTGTAAATTTTTGTAATAGGCCGCAGTCAAGCCATCCGTACCTGGTGCTTTATCCACCTTCAATTCCTTAATTGCTGTAAAAATTTCTTCTTCTGTAATCAGTTGATTAATCCCTTCTTTTTGTACTTGCGTAAGAACCGGGATGCTAGCATTTTCCAAATATATATCAATGTCTTTTTCATTAATTTTCTCCTTAGCATATAATTTAGAATAAAAATCCACAAAAGCGTCCTTGATAAGGTCCTGTTGAAACACAACCCTTCCTTTATGCTCAATCTTGTCTATATTAGAAGCCCTTTGTTTTTTCCTCAGTCTATAAGCTAACCATCTACCTGGTTTATTAGCGTTACAAAAAGTATTATGCCTGGCAAACCGCAGATTGGTTGCCACTTGGTCAGCCATTAATTTATCAAATTGTCCTCTTAACAATTTAATAGCCTCCTTAGTCTTCACATCCTCTGAGTTCAAAATCAAAGCCTTTTCTTTTTCCTTTATTTCATTCTCCAGTTCTTTCCTCCTAGCTTCCACAGCACGTCTATGTTTGTTATTCATATATATCAACACCCCTGTCATGTAGGCCTTGCTAGCATCCCACACCATATCCATAGAGGTACCTTTGTTCATATTAGTTTCAAAAAAATCCTTCATCCGCTGTTTGCATTCTTCCACATTTCTCTGATTTCTAAACAAATTCTCATTTACGCGCCACGAGCGCCTGTCTCTTTTCTCCTTATCAATCTCTAACCAAACTGGACTATGATCAGAGATAGTTCTTGCACAAATCTTCACCTTTTTAGTCCTCAAAAAAAAGTCATTAGTCACCAAAATAAAATCAATCCTCGAAAAAGATTGATGTCTATCAGAATAAAAAGTATAATCCTTTTCCTGCAAGTGTCTCTCACGCCAAATATCTCGCAGTTCCAAGTCATCCTTCATTTCAAAAAAAGATTTATGCAGTCTAGCATGACTTGGAATGCGCTTAAAAGCTCCAGCCTTATCCATCTGTACATCCAAAACACCATTCCAGTCCCCCATAAAAATAAAAGATTTATAATCCAACTGGGTAAGCTTTGTATGAAGTAAACTAAAAAAGTCAGCCTGTTGTTGTTGTTGTTGATTAGGGGCATACAGTCCAACTAAAAGCGTCTTTTTGCCTTCTAGCAACAAGTCTATCAGTACGTATCTTCCATGCTTATCTGCTTCAATTAAGTCCGCTGTTATGGCACTTTTAATATAAACAACCACTCCATTTTTCTTATTCATTGCAGAGGCAACAAAGTGCATACCCAGTCTTGAGTTCAATAAAAACTTTTGGTCCATAGCCCTAATATGCGTTTCTTGCAAACATATAACATCTATCTTGAATTGTTTTAAATATTGAAAAACTTTCTTTCTCTTCTGTGGTGAATTTAGTCCATTAACGTTCCAAGTCAAAAATTTAGTTGCCATGCATATCCTCCCAAAGCTCTTGAAGCACTGCTTTGATAGGACTATCTTCTTTAGGCCGTGCTCCTCCCACTGCTTGGCTATGAGGACGTTGTGAAGATTCTGAAGACTTTTGCTGATCTTGTTCTTTTATTTTCTTTGCTCTTTTTAAAGCAGCACGCATTACCCTTTGCTCTCTAGGATCATCCAAAGAAGTTATAGCTTGATCTCCTCCAGCACCATTTTCCTCTGTTTCATCCTCTTGATGTTCTCCTTCTCCTTCTCCAGATCCCTTTGCAGCTTCCAAAAGTGTTAATGGGGTTGCTTTTAAAACATTATTGTAGAAATCACATGCTTGCTTCACAGTAATCAGCCGATACCTTTTGCCTTCATACATCACCATCAGCCCGTCTGGAATCTCCCATCTGAACCTTATGTCTCGTTGCTTGAGCTCATGCACAAGAAATGTAAAGTCCTTCCTTCTCCTTAAAATCTTTGGAGGGATTTCTTTTAAAACCAAGACTTCTTGATCAGCAATCACAACTTTAGCATCATAGGCAGCTTGTATAACTTCATCTCTAATTTCTCTTTTTGCAAAGTAAACCACCACATCTCTAGGCAACTTTCTCTGTCTGGCAACCCATGAGTTTACACGGAACACTTTATCCATAGCTGCTCTTATTTCAGATGCTGGCTGATTCAATACCACTTCGAGAGCCTCAGAAACCAGCTGCTTTAAATCTTCCTTAATGTTCTCTTTTAAACCTCTGATTCTAACAGCAAACTGCATCTGGTAATATTGGGCAAGGCTTAACTCCCTTTCCATTTTATCTCTTAAATTTTCATTCTCCCGTACTTTAACTTCTAATATTGCATTCTTTTGAGTCAGATCATCCACTTTTTCATCTAAATCTTCCACACATTCCGCCACTTTATGCACTGAAGACAAAATGTCTACCTTCATCATGCTGAACTTCTGTTCCATCCTCTCTTCCATTCTCTCCTCCAGTTTCTCCAATTTCTCCTCCATCTGTGCAAATTTATCACCCATTGATTGATTAATTGATTCCAAAAGTACCTGGGCATGTTTATCCAAAGCATCTCGTAAGTCCTTCGGTGTCAGTACATCAGGAGGGTGCAATGCCTGTAATGATGATTGTTGCACCGGAGAAGATCCACCACTCCGAAGAGTTTTAGGGGGAGGTTTAGCCGCCATCTTTTACTTTTCAATTGTGACGCACTTTCACTTAAAGTTTAAAAAGTCCATCAAGCTCGAGAGTATAATAAAATAATCCTCTTCACCTTTCCCTCTTGTACCGCTCTGCCTGCTCCTTTAATCCATAGTCCTCTCTTCAGGCAGGGGTGGTCGCAGACGCCTGGCTCTGCTCCAAGAAATCCGGAGCAGAGACGCCGGCCAGCTGGGAGCAACCCAGGCTTCCGGGGAGTTCAATCCTTCAGCCGCCCAAGCTCCAAGCTTAGGCGGCCCCGGAGAACTCTACCCCTACCTGGGGCCTCACCCCCTCCTCTTCTCCCGAGGAGGGGGCTTCAAATTCACCCGAACAGCTGATCGGCGCTGTTTCGGGCGAAAAAACACACAGCTGAGCCGCGGGCAGCCCGGGAAGGCTGTCTCCGGCGCCGCGCAGCCACCGGAAGTCCAATGTACATGTTATTTTGCATGCATAAGATGCCATGTTGTTTTCATCAAATATTAGATAAGTACATGATGCAACTAGAAGTACAAATCTGAAAATTAATATATCTTAATTAATTAATATAAGATGAGGTTTGTTGTGTTGTATGTTGAGATAGTTTGGTCAAAGCAACTAGAAATAGAAAAACAAATACATGATAGAATTAGCAATTTGGACTTGAAGAACAGGAAAACTGATAAATGATGGCAGGCTGAGATGATAATACCTTCAGGAAGAATCAGTAAGAATTTCAAAGAACAAAAACAGTACATCAAATGATGCATGTACATGGGATGAGCAAGGATGGTTTCTGAGGGTGAGTTAATATGGGGAGGTATAGTAAATAGTGTTTATTTATTTATATTTCATATTTCTTACCCACCCATCTCCCTCCCCTTTAATACTATTACTATAAAATTGTTTTAACTGCTTTTTTCCTTAACATAAGGACTATGTTTCCATAAGATATCCCTTTAATTCTTTGCTTATTCTTTTATACTGCTTTTCTGCCATTCATGCTCATGCCAAAAGAAAACTCAGAGGTGTGTGTGTGTGTGTGTGTGTGTGTGTGTGTGTATTATACATATGTATGTATGTATGCATGTATGTATGTATGTATGTATGTATGATAGATAGATAGATAGATAGATGATAGATAGAAAGATAGATAGATAGATAGATAGATAGATAGATAGATAGATAGATAGATAGAAAGAAAGAATTTAAAAATAGTCCATAAAATTTGTCAGCATTATATGCATACATTCAGTACAAACTTGTCCAAACACTTATGTTTGCTTTATAATGTCAAGGAAAAAACTGCCAGCACTGCGTTGTCATAGTTACCGCTCCACAGAAATAATAGAATAGCAGTAGTGTTCACTGCTTTATACCTTATAACAATTGAGGTGCATGCTATGAACTATTTTTAGTGCTCTGTTTTCTTGTGTACAGACCAGCTGTGCTCCATCCATACAATGAAATCACAGTATTTGTGTTAATGCTGCTATTTGAATAAAGCAAGCAAGATGCCCAGGGACACATTAGAGGAAAATTAAAAACCTGAATATTAAATATGGAAAAAAAAACCCTTAAAAAACCACTAGCATATCACATTCATTCCAAAATATTAGATTTTTAAAATAAAAATATCACAAAGTAATAATGTCATGTATTTAGCAGCTTAAAATTATTGTTCAATGCACAAAGACTTAGACTGCTATTTAGAAAAGTGATTATTTCATTAGTTCAACCTGCAAAAATATCAACAAGTGCTCCAAACCCATCACGCTTCTCCCCACATATACCTTTCTTAATTTTTTGGAAAGAAATTGATGTACTTATATATATGGTACAGGTATGTAGGTCTTGGCGTATTCAGGTCTTTTCCCGTGTAAGATTAATTATATAAGACACTATCAATCTTACATGGGAAAAGACCGAATACGCCAAGACCTATATATATATATATATATATATATATATATATATATATATATATATATATATATATATATATATATATATATATATATATATGTTCGTGTGTGTGTGTGTGTGTGTGTGTTAAATATTTGTCAAGTCATTTGAATACGCCTTGCTAATTAAATCTTTCTTTCCTGTTTGGCCTAACTCAAGGCTATCCACAGGTTATAGTCACAACTTATGACAGCTCATTATTTCTGTAAATTATTCAAATTGCTAATAAAGAATTTTAGGGAGGCTAATATGATCATTTCGAACTTCTTATGTTCTCATCAGTTAGTCATACCCTTTTTATCTGAGATTCGAACCTGGGCTGATTATATATTAGGCAGTTGCTTTAACTTCCTGAGCCACAGGTTCTTTCTCTATTAGCTAAGAAGCAAGCGAGATATATGTGTTAAATATTTGTCAAGTCATTTGAATATGCCTTGCTAATTAAATCTTTCTTTCCTGTCTGGCCTAACTCAAGGCTATCCTCAGGTTATAGTCACAACTTATGACAGCTCATTGGAAGAAGGGAAGATCAAGAAAACATATTAATAATTAATATATTAATCATGGAATTATAGAAATTATTGATTTTCAAATATATGAACCCAGAGAACATGCTGTTTACTAAGCACTAAAGATTGTCATTACAGAAAAATCAATAAAATATATTTTAAAAAAGAATTGATTTTCATAGGCATATTAATGAAATTACACACATTACAAATTACTGGATTCATGGGAAATGCATCTGATTTTTAGTGGCGGTCCATAAGTGGAAACAAACTGATGCTATTATCAGTATGGAATGGTAAAAGGCTACCAGTGGCCTCATAGCCCATCAGATTTCTATCATTATCCTTCTTCACCGCCAGCAAATAAGCAATGCAAGTATCTGAAATTTGATGGAATAGTTAAATAGTTATGATGTTGGACTGACTAGAAGCTCACACTGAATTCTCCCCTCAATTATGTAAATTTGCTGGGTCTTTGATCAAGTTACTCTTTGGGGAAAATCTGAGAGAGGAATACTATAACCATTGCTGAAAGAAAAGAAAATATATAACTACTCAATTAGTTGGGATCAGTGAAGTTCTCGAATCTCCAAACAGTATGCTGGAGTTGTGATAAATGTAACTCAACTGTGCCACAAACCTCTGAGGGTACAGTACTCTGAAGTAGAATCTTTCACTGAATTCTGCTTCCATCTCCTCTCACTTGCACAGACATAGCAATTGTCAACTCCTTTTCCTGTGGGAATCAGGAGAGGTGACTGGCAGGTGCTAGCAGCATTTTCTTTCCCACTAAATCTCTGATAGTATGATTTGAGCTCTGTATAATCAGAGGCCTATAAAAAGAAGGGGCCAGGTCCCCATTTTTATTTATTTTCCGTTTGATTAATTGATAGAAGCTTTACCATTAGTGCACACTCTGAGCATCATTCAATTAAAATCAATATAACATCAATATAACATCTGAAAACAGAGAACAACACAAAAATTGAGCAGGGATAGGGAATAGAGAAACTATACACTACTGCGTGTGAGATTTATGCCAGAACTTAGGAAAAAAAGGTGGTTCTTTTCCTGCAGGAGTATATTTCTATACAAAAGTTCCATGCAATCAGAAGCCTGGCAGATACAGTAGGATATACAAGCTTCAAGTGCTACATTCCTCCATTGTTAAAAGTTGAGTGCTCCTGTAAAAAAAAAATTGATAGCTTAAAGCGACTGAGCAGATTGATGTCTTCTGACTCTGTCATCAAACACATGTTCAATGAGGCATTGTTCATACAGCAAGACTTCTATAAGGAAAAGAGGGAAGACGGCACTTTCACACGTGAATGGCTAAATATGACTTTAAGCTATCTACTTTATGAACTGGGTATCAGACAGTGGTAAGCAGACTCATGCATTCATTCAAGCCATAGTTTCAAGAACCTGATAATGAGCCTGTGGTACAGCTGACTACATTTATTTGATAATCAAATAAAAGAGATATAACATACAATGCTGTTTTAATCAGCTCTCAAAGATCCAAACTGGTGATAAACTGCATCAGAGTAAAATTTGTGTCTACTCCAATGTAAAACACAATCAAACTCTGTTTTGCCTACTAAAGTGTATTTTAATTTGACTAAATATAGGTACATTTATTAAAAGATAAATCTTAGAAGAATTGGAAGCAATCCCATGTGTTTAAAGATAAACTAGATAAAGGTAAAGGTAAAGGTTCCCCTGCACATACGTGCTAGTCATTTCCAACTCTAGGGGCCAACTCTAGGGGCATTTCAAAGCCGAAGAGCCAGCGCTTGTCCGAGGACATCTCCATGGTCATATGGCTGGCATGACTAGACACCAAAGGCACACAGAACGCTGTTACCTTCCCACCGTAGTGGTCCCTATTTTTCTACTTGCATTTTTACGTGCTTTAGAACTGCTAGGTTGGCAGAAGCTGGGACAAGTAACAGGCGCTCTTTCTGTTACGCGGCACTTGGCTTTCAACCCGCCAAACTGCCAACCTTCTGATTGACAAGCTCAGCATCCTAAACCACTGAGCCACCACGTCCCTTTAATAAACTAGATAGGAATGTACAAATTCAGCACTGAGTATTCACTGAAAATTGTTAACACTTCAGATTATATGAACAATGCATCTTATGTTGTCCATGTGCAATATATTAAATGGCCAGAATTCAAACATCGATTACACATTGTGGCTTCCTTATAAATCATGTCTCTCTACATTAGCATGAGAAGAAGGCTTTGGGGGGGGAACCCTGTATTTCCTCTCCCTTTAAAAGCAATGTAGCTCTTTAGAAAGGGACTTGGTTGCTTACATTACAGATTCAAAGAGACATTGGGAGTTGGAAGGTACACAAATTTAAATTACAACAAGTTTTAAAAACTGAAATCAAATAAAGAATATACAGTTTGAGTCTCCAACAATGCTATCCATATACCTCACCCTGACAGTATCTACAAGAGATCTTAAAATCAGACTCTTCTCCCAAACCTTGGATGTGGGTCCTATGCTTAGAAATGATTTTATTATTGATCTTGCCCAGAGTCATCATGGAGTTGTCATGTCTTCTAAAATAAATAAATACATTCTTCTATTCAACTAATAACTACAGCTAACCATCCAAATCAATTGCCATCCCTTCTGGAAGAAATCAGGCACACCAGCAAAAAGAGGCCATAGAGCTCAATAGGACACTGCAATGAGGAACTAGAAGGTCCAAGAAATTGTGCCAAGAGAGGAGGAAATAGCTTAGAGCACAGGTCTGCAACCCGTGGCTCCGGAGCTGCATGCGGCTCTTTCAGCTGTCTCCTGCGGCTCCCAGTCCTCTGCCATGTGCAGTCCAGAAAAAAAAAGGGGGACTAAAAAAGTTCAACCAATCAATTCAAATATGCAGGGTAGGTGCATATCTTGCCTTGGCTCCACTCTTCAGTCAAACCCTGTTCTGCGCATGTGCGCATGTATGCGCATGTGCACACATTTTTTTGCGGCTCCCAGTTTTTCCTTTTGTGAGGGAACCGGTTCCGAGTGGCTCTTTCACTGTTTCAGGTTGCTGACCCCTGGCTTAGAGGAACCAGGAATGTGCTCATAGTGATAACCCATGCTGTCTACCACAACACCAGATGATGTAAAGGAAGTGTTAAGTCACAGTGGGCCTTAAGAAAAGTGGACCAGATGCCCCATGACCCAGGAAGACACAGACAGAATAATCAAACAGCTATCACCATAATTGCAAAGTCAGAATGGATAGAGCCAGATAAAGCAAAGGTGGTACTATAAGATGTGATACTGATGGCAATGGCAACATGATTGAACTTATTTCATCATTTTTTATGCAGATTTGTAAAAGTATATGTAGAAGTGACTCCAAGGCAAAAGAGGATGGAAAAATCTCAACGGGTTCACAGAAATCCATTCATGTCACCAAACAAAAAAAGCTATCCCTGTTTTCTTTCTCATTCTCCCTCCAAAATTTTTCTTTTTTTCTTTTTTCAGAGTATATTCTTTCCAGAAACATGAATATGAATATAAGAGTCTTCAGTAATAATTGTATTATTTCTACAGGTGAAACAGAATTGATAATGTTATTATGAAATAGATGAAAACATAATACTGAATAACATTGCTTATAGAAAATATATCTTTTTCTCCAGCTAAAATGTAGCCCATGGCAACATTTTAAACATAAAATTATTGTGATTTTTTTTTTTACTAAAATACACTTCAGAGCTTGCAAGCACATGTTAAACTGCAGCTGAAAGCTAAAAAAGAGCTGAAGTCTCAGTCTGAAATATAATAAAACATAAACTTTGCATTATTTTCCTTTTAGGTTGTAAAATTTGAATGAGATCTATCCTAAGAAACAATACATTCTTTCTCTCCCCAGCCAAGATGTGTGTACGTAGATGATGTTCTATAGACAGGTGTTTTCTGTAACAAAAGAACTACATTTTCACTTAACAAGTTCAACTGACATTTTTCAATTTTCATACAAAATAATTGGATAATAAAGATGATATACTTTTAAAAACATTGGAGGAGGAAGGGTTAACAATCAAGCTAATGTTAAAGACTATAAATCTATTGGAAACAGAAAATGATAAATTAAATAACAAAATAATTTATTGTGCGAGATTGTATAGATCAGTTATTCATCTTATATGACTAGTGGCAGTCATTATAACTTCCTTAAAAAATCAGTGGAAGTGGAGAATTATAGGAAAATTACATTGTACACTCTTCTGACAAATATTAATTGTCTTAACAGATTTCAAAATACATACTAGAAGTATCCAATATTTCTATAACCAGCTTTACTTGTTTGGGTACCACCTTTCCTGAAAAAAACCCCAAGTGATTGTTTACATCTGAGCTGTATCATTTTATTAAACATTTATCAAATATTTTTTAAAATATTTGAATATATAAATATTTCAAGGTGTAATATATAGTAGCTGATGCTGCAATAGATGCAGTGATGATTTTTCTTAGTCCCTTGAAAGTAACACTCACATTTTGAAGAAAAAAAAACCATTTTGCATAACAATACATTATTTTCAATGCTATTTTAAAAAATCACTTCAGAAAAAAGAACACAAACAAATGTAATTAAAATTAACATTAAAAAAAACTCACCTCTGATCCCAAACTTTCTCTCTTTGATTTTTTTAAATGGAGGAAAGAAAACTTGGAGTTTTTAAAATTTAAATAAAACTAGAAATGTGCCAGAATACATAGTGAAAATAACAGTGGTGTTCAGCCAAAGGCATTCTAGAGTGATAAAGAATATAATCCATTTTGTTTGGGATTAAATAACTTTTAGAAACTGCCAACCAAAATGAGTGCAAAGTGATACAAAATGTCTTAGTTACTGCGAGGGAGGGAGGGAGGAAGGGAGGGAGGGAGGGAGGAAGGAAGGAAGGAAGGAAGGAAGGAAGGAAGGAAGGAAGGAAGGAAGGAAGGAAGGAAGGAAGGAAAATTTTTAAGGGACCAATTCCTGAAAAGTAGGAACAGAGATATTTGTGACATCCAAGACTACTTGCTAAACTATGGCATGATAAATCCAACTGCCATATGCATTATAATGAACAGCCAAATGGTGGAACAGAAACTCATTGAAGAAACCATGGTCCACTATTCAAAACCAAGAACAAATTTATTGCTATTCAGTCTTTGGGTGAATATGGTGTAGAAATTGATGATAAAAACTGGTAAGGAATTTTGGCATAACACAATAAATAATTCATGTATGAACATGGTACATTTTAATACAATAAGAACTAAGAACAGAACATTAATACAATATATTCTTTAAAACTCAATCGCTTTTTTCATCTGTAATAGAGGTTATGTTTTAGTCCCACTATTGAAGTAAGATTCAACATATGGCAGAAATTATTCTTCATGTGGCTCCATATTTTTGGAAAATCCTGCCAAAATGGGTAATAGCTTCCAATCTCTGACTGCATCTTGGCATAGATAGTGATATGGGCATGGTCCATTTCTGTGCCTAGTATTTTGTGGGCTATTTTATTTAAAAGTTAGATGATAATTGTTTATTTTATGAGCATATATCCTATCTGTTTTCCAAAGATAGAATTCATTTGTGACTAAACTTAAATAGGGTTTCATTGTTAATTTGTTATTCTCATTCTCAATATTTTAAGTTTAAAGAGCAGGGAAATATAATGGAGTATTTGTCTTTGTTTTTTTTTTAATAAATCATGTTTATGTAATGTGAAAAACAAAAAAGAAAAAAAGATATTCCTATTAAAGTACTAAAATATATATTTATTTATTTATTTTATTTATTTTAATCCCATTTATATCCCGCCCTTCTCCAAAGACTCAGGGCGGCTTACAATTTAAGCACAAACCAATGTGCTTAGCAATAGCCTTCATTCTATGTATATGCCTGCTTATTAGGGCTTTTGCCCCCCCCCCAAGTGGCATTATATTTAATAATCTAGGTTTAAAACATAGGTTTTAAGTAAATTGCACACACTGGATATTAACCTCATATAAAGGTAAAGGTAAAGGTGCTGTTTGGAAGCGTCGAGGCAAGTTGGAAAAGTCAGTACTTGGCTTTCCAGCTTGATTTGTTCTTCGTCTAACGACCCTTAAAGGGTCAAAAGTTGCCTTGGAGAGGCAATGAAGTAGGAGGGGCCTTCAGGAGCTCAGATCAGAGGGCTCCCGATCAGAGTGAACTGTAAGACTTTCTGCAAAATGAAGATAAAAGGCTGTTTTTTATCGTCAGCCATAGACGCCTCCAGCGGGAAGCAGAAATCACAAATCAGAGAAATTCCAACAGCGTGTTGAACCTGGGTGAGCAGATTGTTTCCTTTCCTTGTCTCAGAAGATTATTAATGTTGGATCCCTGATAATAAGAGCTGGAAGGCAAAGACCCCCAGAAGATTTATGAGCGGTGGGTAATTATTTGGGGTGGAATCAGATTCTCTGTTTAAAAATATCGGACTTGGACATTGATAAATAAGCTAAGGAGAACATCTAGTGGTGAAAAAAAAAAAGAAGAATGGAATCTCTGTAATATTCTTTGTTGACAGAAACGTGACCTTGGGAAGAACAGCTGCAGTAAGATAAGGCTGCTTTGTTATGAGACTGAGTTTCAAAGCTACTTTTATTGAACTGGAATAGTCTAAACAGACACTGTTTTTGCCATAGACTGTAAACCTCAAAATGACTTCATCTAATATTACCAAACGTATGAAAAAAAATCTCCTCTGCACCCTCTGTTGGCCAATCCAGCCCTACAATACAGGGATCCATTGAAGCCATGTTACAAAGGGAAAAGACCACAGTTCAAAGTGAGACACAGACTTCATTAAAATTTATTCAGGATCTTATCTTGAAAAATCAAGAGACTGTGGAAAAACATCACTTGGAGACACAAGGGAATCATAGAATTATGCAGGCAACATTGGAGAAGTTAAATGAGGAAATGATGGCTATAAAGGAGAAACTTGAATCTCAAAATCAAATGATATTACAAAATCAACAGAAGATATATAGATTGAAGAAAAAACAGGTGAAAATGACAAAAAGATAGAATTTTTACTACAAGAAAATGAAAAGTTGGACAATGAAATTAAAATTTTGGAAATGGCAAAAGCGGAACATTATTTGAGATTCCAAACTATTCCTGAAGATAAAGCAGAAAATATAGAAGAGGTGATTATTGATATCCTGGAGGAGGCTCTTAAAACAGACCGATTGGAAATTTACCTTGAGTTAGATGGGGTTTTTCACTTCAATTCAAGTTATGCAAGAAGAAATACATAAATTACCAAGAGAAGTACATGTACGGTTTGCAAGGAAGTCAACACGAGATGAAGTATTGCGGAAAGTAAGAGATGAACCAATACAATATAAAAACAAAGAAATTGTGGTCTTAAAACAGATACCTAAAAAAATTAGAGATTCACGAAGACAGTACCATTTTCTGACTATGAAACTTATAGCTAAGGGTATAAATTTCAGATGGCTGACACCAGAAGGCATTTTAATAAACTGGAACAATACAACATACAGACTCGATTCAATTTGGAAAGCAGAAGATTTTGAAGAGAAGAATAGGTCAATTTTGGAGGAAGGAGTAAAAAGAGGCCAAGAGGAAAGTAAGGAACAGAAACAAGTAGAGGAAGAGCAGATCCAAGGAGCAACCCCATCAACAAAAGAACAGGAAGAGGAAGATCTTCAAAAGGGGAAAGATGAAAGACCTGCTAAAGAACAAAGATCTACCAGATCAGTCAGACCAAAATATAAGTAATGAAAATGGATAAAGAAAGTGGATTTTTTTCAGTAAATATAAATGGACTGAATTCTCCAATTAAAAGAAACAAGATTTTTAGAAAATTATGGAAACTAAATTTGGATATAATTTGTTTACAAGAAACACAGATAAAAGCACAACATCATAAATTGTTGGAATATCCACAAATTGGAAAACTTTATTATGCATCGGCACAAAAAAAGAGGAGTAGCTCTATATATTAAAGAGACAATAAATTCAAAAATGATATACTTAGATGAAGAAGAATATTAATGGTGGAGATCTATCTGCATCAAAAACAAATATTATTAGTGGCAACATATGCACCGAATAACAATCAGGATAAATTTTATAAAAATTTACATAGAAAAATAGTAGAAATGGAATATCAAAATATTTGTTTACTAGGAGATTTTAATGCAATAACAGATGGAAAAATTGACTATAAAAGTAACAAAACAAAGAAAAATGGTAGAGGAAAACTAGCTAAGACATTTTTTGATATGGCGGAGGAAATTGGACTTCAAGATGTCTGGAAGGAAATAAACCCACAAAAATTACAATATACTTTTTACTCAAATAGCCAGACATATTGGTCAAGAATTGATATGATTTGGATGACTGCGGATTTGAGAATGAATGTGCAGGACATTGAAATAGAAATAGGTACGGTATATGGGCAGACCATAACGGTATTCAAAGCACTCCATGGCATGGGGCCGGAGTACCTCAGGGAACATCTGCTGCCGGCATCAAGCTCCCTGCGCCCTGTGCGTTCCCACAGAGAGGGCCTCCTCAGGGTGCCACCGATCAGAGAATGTCGATTGGTGGCCCCCAGGGGGAGATCCTTCTCTGTGGGCGCTCCGGAGCTGTGGAATCAGCTACCGGTAGAGCTCCGGATGGCGCCCGATCTTCGCTCCTTTCGCCGCGATCTCAAGACATTTTTGTTTGTACAAGCCGGCCTAGCCTGAGGGGGAGTGTTGGGGTTGTTTTATTTTTTGTTTTTTAATTTTTCTGGGGGTTTTTAGCGTTGTATCATATTGTTTTTAACTAGGGCAATTGTTTAATCTGTTTTTAATGTTTGTATTGGTTATTTTATTCTGCCCTGTGAACCGCCCTGAGTCCTCAGGGAGAAGGGCGGTATATAAATGTTATTAAATAACCCTTTGAAAATGACCTGGAAAGAAATACAAAAAAGATTAAGATGGACTTTAAATTGTTCTATCTTAAAAGAAAAAGAATTTATAGAACTAACAAAAAAAGAGATGGAATTTTTCTTTAAAGAAAATAAAAAAGAAGATACTAAGACACAAATCTTATGGGACACTGGTAAAGCATATTTTAGAGGTATAGCAATATCATATATGACAAAGAAAAACAAACAGAGAAAACAGCAATATATATCACTAAGAGAAGAATTTGGAAGATTAGAATTAGAACTGCAAAAGAATCCCCCAAAAAAGACTTTAAAAAGAGATATGGAAATGATAAAACACAAATTAAATTTGTTAGATTCGGAAAAAGTGGCAGAACAGATAAAAAGAGAGAAGCAATTTTTTTTGAAAACACTAATAAACCAGGAAGATGGTTAGCTTATAAACTTAAAAAACAGAAAGAAAGAAAAATGATACACAATCTGCTGGACGAGGAAGGTTATTTACAATATAAAAATGAAGAAATTAAAAAGATAGTTAAAGAATTTTATAAAGACTTATATGACAAGAGGGAGATCCCAACAGAGAAAATTGTAAAATACTTAGAAAACAGTAACCTTCTGAAGATTCCAGAGACATTTAAAAATATATTAGATGAAGGAGTTACAATGATGGAAATAACAGAGGCTATAAAAAGACAAAAAAAATGGTAAAGCTCCTGGTCCAGATGGACTCCCAGCAGAATTACACAAAAGTTTGCAAGAGATATTAAGCGATCTGTTGAAAGATGTTTGTAATGGACTTTTAATAGAAGCTAAAATGCCAGTGATGTGGATTGAAGCAAACATTTCTTTAATACCAAAAGACGACTCACATCTGACTCAGATCAAGAATTACAGACCAATCTCACTACTTAATGTGGATTATAAAATTTTTACCTCAATAATGGTGGAGAGATTGAAAAGATATTTGGTTGAATTTATACATCCAGACCAAAACGGTTTTTTACCAAAGAGACAAATTAAAAGTAACTTAAGAATGATAATAGACATACTGGAATATTACAAATTACATCCAGGGAAACAAATGGCATTAGTATTTTTAGATGCTCAAAAGGCATTTGATAATATCTCTTGGAAGTTTTTAATTTATCAATTACAAGTAATGGATTTTGGTCAGAATTTTATAAATATGGTAAAAACAATATATAGTAAACAAAGTGCCAAAGTGATTATGAACGGAGATTGTACTGAAAGCTTTGAAATAAGGAAAGGCACAAGGCAAGGATGTCCTCTATCCCCTCTGCTATTCATTTTTACTTTGGAAGTTTTAAATCGAAATATAAGACAAGATACAGAAATTAGAGGTTTGGAGTTAAAAGGTGAAACATATAAATTACAAGCATTTGCTGATGATTTGGTATTCATTTTGGAACATCCTTTGAAGATGATTCCAAAATTGTGGGAAAAATTGGAACAATATGGTGAAGTAGCGGGATTAAAAATTAATAAAGAAAAAATTAAAATAATAGTGAAGAATGTAACGGATAAGCAAAAAAATCAAATATCAGAGGTTGTAGAGGTATAGATAGTGAAAAAGGTAAAATACTTGGGTATATATTTATCAGCTAAATGCTCAACATTAAAAGAAGACAACTATATAAGACTATTGAAACAAATAAAGTTAGATCTGGAAAAATGGAAGAATTTAAAACTGTCTTTACTAGGAAGGATAGCTACAATTAAAATGAATGTATTGCCTAAGATTTTATTCTTGTTCCAGACAATCCCGATAAAACTTGGGGGACTTTTTTTAAAGAGTTGGACTCCTTAGTTCTGAAGTTTATATGGCAGGGGAAAAAAGCTAGAATAAAAAAAGAAAACTTTGCAAGATACTAAAGAAAATGGGGTTTTTGGTTTATCTGAGTGGACTTTGTATTATCAAGCATCTGTACTGACATGGGCGAAAGAATGGATAATGCTTAGGAATAAAAGGTTGTTATGTTTGGAGGGACACGATTTACAGTTGGGATGGCACATGTTTCTATGGTATGGGAAAAACAAAATTCATAGGTATTTTCAAAATCACTGTATTAGAAATGCTTTGATAACTGCATGGGAAAAAATCAAAATGAAAATATATGTAAAAATTCCAGGGTGGTTATCAACAATTGAAGCTTTTTCACATGTAAATTTGTTAGATTTTGAAAAAAACGTGGACATACAAAGATATTTTAAATATTGATGGGACATTAAAATCGAAGCAAGAATTGGAACAACAGGGTATCAACATGTCATGGTGGGTACATTTACAAATACAAAATAGATATGAAAAAGACATGAAAATGTTTGAATTTTATAAAGAACAAAATGTGTTTGATAAGATATTAACAACTTCTGATGAGAAACTAATTAAAAAGTTGTATAATTTTTTTGTTAACTTTAGAGATGGAAAGTGAACAAATCAAAGGGTCAATGAAAAGATGGGCGGAGAACTTTGGTTATAATATAGAATTAGAAGAATGGCAAAAATTATGGGAGAGAAGTTATAAATTGACAATGTCAACTGCATACAAAGAGAATTTGTATAAAATGTTTTATAGATGGCATTTACCTCCAGCTAGATTAGCAAAAATGTTTAAAAATGTATCAGGTAATTCTTGGAAATGTAAATGTAGTATAGGTACATATTATCATACTTGGACATGTGATAAAGTAAAAGCTTATTGGAGGAAAATACATACTTGGCTAGAAAATATATTAGGAGAACATGTAACATTTAATCCTGAATTATTTTTATTAGGTATGCTACCAGGAAAGACTAATAAACAAAATACATACTTGGTTTTACATATTATAACTGCAGCAAGAATAGGTTATGCACAATGCTGGAAAAATGAACGAGTACCATCAGAAGAAGAACTAATAAAGAAGATACTGGAATGTGCAGAAATGGACAGATTAACTATGAGATTAAAGGATAAAGAAGAATCAGAATATTATGAAAGCTGGAACTTATTTTATAAATGGTTGGGAAAGAAAACCAAAAAATGAAATTTGTATATGTATTAATGGATTATGAACTCACCTCACACGTTGTTTGGAAAATTAACATATGTATGTAAAGAATAAGAAAATAAAATAAAATATGAAAAAAAGGTAAAGGTAAAGGTTCCCCCGTACATACATGCTAGTCGTTTCCAACTCTAGGGGCCAGTGCTCATCTCCGTTTCAAAGCCGAAGAGCCAGCGCTTGTCCGAGGACGTCTCCATGGTCATGTGGCTGGCATGACTAGACACCAAAGGTGCACGGAACGCTGTTACCTTCCCACTGTAGTGGTCCCTATTTTTCTACTTGCATTTTTACATGTTTTCGAACTGCTAGGTTGGCAGAAGCTGGGACGAGTAACAGGTGCTCACTCTGTTACGCGGCACTCGGGATTCGACCCGCCAAACTGCCGACCTTCTGATCGACAAGCTCAGCGTCCTAACCCACTGATCCACCGCGTACCTTATCTTCATATAGTGTTAGTTAAACACCTATGCTGTAATATATTTAACATTATAATATCATTCCCCAGTGACTGGTAAAGGAGACAATAGTATTTTATATTTTCTAAGGTTCAGGAAGCACCTATGAACAGAGTTATGTATAAAAGAAAATGACAGTTCACTCTGTCAATTTACTTCCCCTCCCTCCCATCATCTTTCCCTGAAATATAAATAAAGCAAACCATATTATTTGGAAGAAATGAAACAATTGAGAAAGTGTCCTTGCAAATTTGATATTATCTTACAGATCCTATTTTCTTTTCTTTTCTTCTAAAGACATACATAATAAGAGGCACATTATTAGAAGTTGATAAGATGTAACTGAAAGATATGTCAAAAGTGATTATTGTTTGTGGCCTCAGTCAAAAGTCCTTTTCTTCTCTTTTTCACATTTCTCCAATAATATATTTGTTTTTGAACCCACTGAAAAAGAAGTCAAGGTTTAATCAATGCTGTCAGATTCTGATCAACCTTAGTCACTAATGTCTATTTTAACCTTCACTAGCATGGTTAAGTTTGGCAATCACCTCTTTAGAGTTTTTTCAAGAAAAGACAAGGTGTAGTATAGGCATTATAAAAACAAATAGCTCATATCACTGAGAAGTAAAATAGGGCTAGAGATGTTCAGAGAATATTTGCAGCAAATGATTAGAATATGCAAAACTTTCTGGTACTTTTGATTGTCATTTTGCAAAATGAACCAAGTGATTCAAAAGTACACATCTGCCACAGCCTAAAAATAATTTAAGGTTTTTATTGAACTCAGGGGAACCAAAATAAGAGGTTTTTAATGTGTGTATTTATGAAATTGCAAAAGGTACCAAATATAATATAATGTAGCACATCAAAAGAACAACATAGGCACAATATTTTAACAAAAGAAAACAACATAGACTTTTTCAGTAAAAATTATATTGTTCAACTCTCTAAGGAAAGCAATTATAATGCAACTAGTATTCTTGACCTCTGATCACTGCTTTCAATATCTGCTAAACACTAGTTTGAAATCAAGATTGAGTTCTAATATTCCTAGAAATGAAAATGGCTTATATTGAATCTGCTGTAGCATCTTACCGTATAAGACCATTTTTAGATCTGAGTGGGGAATGAAAATGAAAATTCCTACTAACAAATTTATCATATTTTTGTAAAATCCAGAGGAAAGTTACGGTGTCATTCTGAAATGTTTTTGGACATAATGTGTGTGTTCTATAGGAAAACTGCACAGTTTGGGAATATGCTGTAAAAAGAAACGTTTTACACTTACACAAATACTCTTTGTCTAAGCTTGTAAAACATGTTTGCTGATATACATATATATTGCATATAAACATACAGACATACACACACCACTGCCCTACACAGATATGTATACAAGCAAAAAACCTTTATATATAATTGGCTTCATAAGAATTTATGTGCTATCTTTGTCCCAGTCCTAAAAAAGTTTACTTTAGTGAAACTAGTTTACTAGTTAAATTTTACTTCATTTACAATAGAAACTCAACAGGCAGAATGCTAAAATGCCTTCATTATATATTCTGCATGCCGTACTGCTGAAGTATAGGCTTATGTACAGAAATACAGGAGGGGCAACTGCACTATCTACATATGCTTAGTACAAACTATAGTTGTTCTGTACCAGCCTGCTACCGGCCCTGCAGAAAAGGCAACCCCTTTATAAACGGCAAGAGGCTGGAATGACGTCTGCCAAATTTATTACTACAAAAAACAAACAAGACACGAACCAAGATACAGGAGCTTTGAAACACTATCTGTGCGGTTGCTTTCAGCAAACCAGCCCTCCCCAAACATTCCCTTTATAAAGAGTTCAGGGCGTGGCCTCTCTCTGCCTCCTTCCGAGAAGCCCCACAGCCTTCCTCTGTTTACTCCTACTTGACTGCCTCCTGCGTCGGGCGTCCTTGAACAGGGCCAGCTGTGGGTCATCTTCATCCACACTCTCAGGCTCACACAGCTGGGTCTCCATGGTGACCAAGTGGGAGGGGCCTGTCTGAGGGCTATCATCAGCAAGATCTTCAACCCCCTCAGCAAGGTCTTCAACACCCCCCTCCTCCTCTGATTCGTCCGACCCAACTGCCGAACCCACAGGCTGACCCTGAATCACAACAATAGTAGTTGATTGTCTGTGCAGTGGAATGTAGTCTGGATTCCCAGCAGGGAGAGAGTACATTAAAGAGGATCAAGAGACAGCAAAATTAAATAGTTTGGTTGGGAGGTAGATAGTTAAGGCAGCTCCTCCCTATTTAATGATGCAAATAGTTTGCTTTAGTCTGGAAAGATTTCTCTCTACAGTACATGTGAAAAACAATAAAGGAAACTGTTCAAAAGAACATTAGTGTATCTCTCTTGATTTTTAGAACCTGACATTCTTTATTATGCAGGATGTCAGGAAGAACAGAATATTCTGTTTTTTACAATAATAGCTTCCTTTCTGGGATACAGTGTGGGAAGAAGGTATCTACCAAACATCACAACTGAAGTCTTACAATTCTGAAGTGTAAATATAGAGATAACCATGGTTCCATAATAGCAATTTTTTAAAATAGTATTTATTTCCAGTGCCTTTCATTCTTCACTACTGATGAAGAGTTACAGTGTGTTATTTTACAAAAAAATGGCAAATTTGTTGAATTTTCTTTAACAAATCTTTTTTTTTTTTAGTCATCAGAGCAAAACCAGTTAGAAGCATGATTCCAACCTAGGCTGCCCTATCTGCATACTCCAGGGGAGAGTAGATTCAGCCTCGGTCTAAATCATGTTTCTAACTGGTTTCGCTCTGACGACTAGGAAAAAAAAGATTTGTAAAAGAAAATTCAGCAAATTTGCCTTTTTTTTTTGTAAAATAACATACTGTAACTCTTCATTAGTAGTGAAGAATGCAAGGAGTGGAGCGTTGCTTTTAGAATAATCATCCATACCAGCAAGGGAATATTCTTCCTCTACCAGGAAAAACTGAATTTTTAATTAGGTGTCTAATATAATTGCTTAATTCTAAATCACACTGCAACTTTAACTAATATATATATACTGTATTTGACAGGATAAGATTACTAATGAAGCAGTATGAAGAGATAAATTCTTATTCTAGAAAAAAATATTAGTTTCTATCCAACTGTTTGATTTTGGATTTGTGTTCATCTGTCATTCAACAGGCAAGAGTATTTTTCAGCAAGTCTCATCACATTTGTCATTAAATAAATGAAAACATCAATGGAAGAGACTTCCCTTGAATTGAGCAATCAAAAATCAAGTTTAAAAGTGCACATCTATCTAATGTAATGACACTCCAAATTGGAAGACCAGTTGCAGAAGCATTTTTTGTAAGTTAATGAAAAAGATAAAAGTTGTTTTCTCCTTCTTTCAAGGGGAATTTTTAAAAAAATCTACAAGGAATTGGGAGGGTGTCTCAACTTAATCTTTCTACTAACTTTTCTTTTTTTAATCTCATATGAGCCTGTAGCAGCAAGACAGCTGTCATCTCCATCCTCTTAGTCTCCTGCAATAAATGTGCTGACACAGTGATCAAATACTCACTATAAGAAATAAGAAGGGATACAGAATGTTTTGTCTTTGAAAATGATAAGGAAAATATAGAGATTTCTTCCAATATGATCAGGAAAGATGGACACTTAAGAATGGAGCAGTTGACAGCATTAAGAGACACTGCCTAATTTCCTCTCCCATTGAGACGCATGGAGGAATTATTTCTAGATTATTTTTTTTCATAGTCTCTGGCTTTTTCCAGATACAGTCTTTTTTGTTGGCCTTTCCTGCCACACCAAATATCCCATTATGTTGTGTTGTGCTTTCAGAGAATTATATTGAAGTTGGGCAGAGAGTTGAACAGACAGAGTCTCAAGTTATAATTTATTTATAACATTCTGTTCAACTGGAAAGAATAAAAAACATGAAAGGAAAATAAAAAAAAACTTTCCTCCCATTCATGTACTGTCAGCAGCATTTCTCTACTTTGTAATAAAGGACTTTTCATTTTTCCTTCCCAATTCTGTACAGAACGCTACTCCTCTGTTTGCTGTACTTCAAATCTTCTTTATGAACTGGGGACTTTGATCCAGGATAAACATTTGGCACAACACTAATCTAACTATATCACAAAACCAAGAGGCTAGAAGTCCTAGATTTTTCCCTTGCAATAATATTAAAAACAACTAACAATAATTCTATCCCACAGACTATAGAGTAAAGATAGAAAGGATGAATATTCTTCAAAAGAATAAAATGTGATGCTTTATTAAAGAGGTTTTTAAAAATCAAGGTTAGTTTCTAATACAATTATTACCACATTCTGAGAAATTGGATTTATAAATGAAGCTATTTTCTGACAACATATATCTAAAATAACATGTAAAATTATATCACACTCTTTATGAAATCATAGAGCAATCATGGTAAGGCAAGTTATGCTTCAAAAATGTTATCTATTTTAAGTTAAGTTGTTGAAAATATTTATTTTGCCAATATTATATATACATACATATACATATATGGGATGGGATTCCGTCGAAACATTGCTCCTACACCTTCAATTCTACGCGGGAAAAAACCCGAATGACCAAAGATCCACATACAAACACCTGCGAAAACCTTGCTAGGCCCCAAACACAGGACAAATCTTTATTGCCTGTTTCAGCCTAACCCAAGGCCATCCACAGGCTGTAGTCACAACAGTGACAGCTCATATTTGTGAGCTTTAATTCTTTGTTAGCAATCCAAAAAATTTACAAGGCCAAGTGAACCTACCCACCATGAATGTGACAACGCCTTAACATCACGGATAACACTGCCTTATATCCACGGTGTATCCAAGGCCACAGCATGCATACTAACCCCTCACAAAGTCGGTGTTGCCCACAGACCTGATTGGACCTTACGAGCTTGTGTCATGCGCCCTAAAGATCCACTCCCCAATGAAGAAAAAGCCTCGGTCGTATACAAGATATCATGCCAGAATTGCAACTGCAATTACATTGGGGAGACAGCAAAATGACTGAGGACTAGGATGCATGAACACAAGCTTGCCATTAGAAGACAAGAACAATGTTCACAGGTGTGGACACACATGGCTACACACAACCATGCCTTTAATCTAGCAGGGACTGAGGCAATTGCCAGCAACAACACTAAAGGTGGCCGCTTGTTTAAGGAAGCTTGGTTTTCAAACCACTCCTCCATCAACCGGCATATACACCTCCCCCCTGCATACCAGGCACTAAGAAATTGGGAAGAGCAACGATGTGCGTGACATAAAGACAAACAGTGCAAGAATTCACAAATTACCTTTTTGCATCAAATCCAAGATTGCACCAGCACACAACCACTCTGCAATGTCGAACACAAGGAAGAAAAGCAACAACCATTTAAGATCCCTGGCATGAGAACACGGACAATGACCAGAGTTATGGCTACAACACATGGAGCTATAAACAATTCACTTTTAGCAACAGATACCCAGAGACAAATACATCCCAAAAACGGATGCGCGACAACTCAAAGAAATACGGCAGACCTCAACAAACAGATCTGAGCGTGCTCCATGAGCAGAGTGCAGACACCAACAGTATAAACGGAATCTCCCCACCCTAGCATCCCCATCCTGATGACATTGGCAGTTGGCCAACAAAAGCTTGATTTTTCAGCAATAAAAACTGTTTTAGTTCTTAATTCTATCACAGTGTTCATTTGTTTGTTAATTTTAACATGCCTGGGATTCGTATTTTTAATCTTATCAAGGAATATATATGTGTGTGTGTGTGTGTGTGTGTGTGTGTGTGTATATATATATATATATATATATATATATATATATATATATATGTATATATATATATATATATATATATATATGTATATATATATATATATATATATATATATATATATATATGTATATATATATATATATATATATATATATATATATATATATATATATATATATATATATATATATATATATATATATATATATATATATATATACACACACACACATACATACAGTCATGGCCGAAATTGTTGGCACCCCAGAAATTGCAAATTGGACATAATGTCAAACAAAACTCCAAAAATGGGCCGGACAAAATTATTGGCACCCTTTCAAAATTGTGGGTAAACAAGATTGTTTCAAGCATGTGATGCTCCTTTAAACTCACCTGGGGCAAGTAACAGGTGTGGGCAATATAAAAATCACACCTGAAAGCAGATAAAAAGGAGAGAAGTTCACTTAGTCTTTGCATTGTGTGTCTGTGTGTGCCACGCTAAGCATGGACAACAGAAAGAGGAGAAGAGAACTGTCTGAGGACTTGAAAACCAAAATTGTGGACAAATATCAACAATCTCAAGGTTACAAGTCCATCTCCAGAGATCTAGATTTGCCTTTGTCCACAGTGCGCAACATTATCAAGAAGTTTGCAACCCATGGCACTGTAGCGAATCTCCTTGGTCATGGACAGAAGAGAAAATTTGATGAAAAGTTGCAACGCAGGATAGTCCGGATGGTGGATAAACAGCCCCAAACAAGGTCCAAAGGAATGCAAGCTGTCCTGCAGGCTCAGGGAGCATCAATATCAGCGCAAAGTATCCGTCGACATTTAAATGAAATGAAACGCTATGGCAGGAGACCCAGGAGGACCCCACTGCTGACACAGAGACATAAAAAAGCAAGATTACAGTTTGCCAAAATGTACTTGAGTAAGCCAAAATCCTTCTGGGAAAACGTCTTGTGGACAGATGAGACCAAGATAGAGCTTTTTGGTAAAGTACATCATTCTACTTTTACCGAAAACGAAATGAGGCCTACAAAGAAAAGAACACAGTACCTACAGTGAAATGTGGTGGAGGTTCAATGATGTTTTGGGGTTGTTTTGTTGCCTCTGGCACTGGGTGCCTTGAATGTGTGCAAGGCATCATGAAATCTGAGGATTACCAAAGGATTTTGGGTCGCACTGTAGAGCCCAGTGTCAGAAAGCTGGGTTTGCATCTGAGATCTTGGGTCTTCCAGCAGGACAATGACCCCAAACATATGTCAAAAAGCACCCAGAAATGGATGGCAAGAAAGCACTGGAGAGTTCTGAAGTGGCCAGCAATGAGTCTAGAGCTGAATCCCATTGAACACCTGTGGAGAGATCTTAAAATTGCTGTTGGGAAAAGGTGCCCTTCCAATAAGAGAGACCTGGAGCAGTTTGCAAAGGAAGAGTGGTCCAAAATTCCGGGTGAGAAGTGTAAGAAGCTTATTGATGGTTATAGGAAGCGACTGATTTCAGTTATTTTTTCCAAAGGGTGTGCAACCAAATATTAAGTTAAGGGTGCCAATAATTTTGTCCGGCCCATTTTTGGAGTTTTGTTTGACATTATGTCCAATTTGCTTTTTTTCCTCCCTTTTTTGTTGTGTTCCAATGCACACAAAGGGAATAAACCTGTGTATAGCAAAACATGTGTTCTTGCAATACTTTTCTGTGAGAAATACTTGATTTTCTGGAAAAATTTCTGGGGTGCCAACAATTTCGGCCATGACTGTGTATACATGATTTAACACAAATTAATACTTTATGTGACATACTGTTTACCTTGATATAGTGAATTGTAGCTTGGCGTATTCAAGTAGCCCTTCTAGGCTTTTAATGGCTGTTTAAGTTTTAAAAGACATATTCATTTATCCTGATTGGTCAATAGTGGTTCTATCATTTCAGAAAACATTCAACTTTGACATTAGTAGCATTTTTAACCACTGTAGTCTGTGTTTAGTTTGTCCTTCTGATCCTGGAGCTTAAAATGTGTTCATGGCAATTTCATTTTATTTGTTTTTACCTTTGGTTCGGAGTTTCTAAAAATGACCATATCTACCGTACATTTTCCAGATGGACTGATTCTGCATAACAGCCTTTGGTTTTAATCATGCTCTAGCATTATATGAAATGAAAGAGGAAATTTCATGCTATCATTTGACTAGTGTACAGGGAGTAGAAGGCTATTTCATGGATTTATAATTACCTATTTAATTTAAGTGGGTTATTCTGCTAAACAAAGTTAGTGACTAGGATGAAAATGATGATGACAATAATGATGATATTCTAACTTTCATCTAGCAGCTCAAGGGGACATAAATAGTACTTTTTCCTCCAGTTTTCCCCGACAACATCCCTGTGAGGAATGTTCAGGCTAAGAAAGTGTAGTGGGTCTGATTTAGTAAAAAAACAACACTTGTAATGAACAATTTATTTATGCTTTATTGATTGTTCTATTTTTCAACATAGATTTTTCAAAATGGGCTTCAAGCCAAACTATACATAAATAAACAGTAAGCTAAAACTCAATATATTTATTATAAAGAATAAAGTTGTAGGTTAAGGTTAAGTGAAATTAAGAGCACAAATGAAATAGTCTTGAAATAATAATCTAACACCGAGGGGGGAAATCACTCAATCTCAGTGCTAAGTATTCATTTTTTTAAAAAAAAATCACATTTCTCTTCTCATTTCCTGCATAAGATTTAGGGAGAAATTTTAGATAGAAGACCATTTTGAGGCTTTAATCATTAATAACTGCATTTCAATTGGGATTAAATTTATGTGATCTACATAGCAATCTATCTCTCTTTGGAGGCAGCTTTATAAACAGCATGTTAAAGTTATCCAGAGATTATATTATCAATCCATTCATAATTGTAGCTTGGGTATTTTGTTTTGAGTAGGCTCACAGGAGCTATTTTGGTAATATTGATAGATTCCAAGAGACTTTGATCTCAGTGGATTCATTTGAATCTGATAAGAAATAATTGGAGCTATGCTTCTCTAAGAAAGCCTGGCAAAAGCTTACCATAATTCACCCACTATTAACCATTCTTATAAAGACAGATTCTAAAGGATCTGAAGCCAGATTTAAGCACTGTATATCCAAGCACTTAACATGAGCCACTTTGGATAAGCCTTCTCTCACAGAGAGAAGTCTGCACACACTGAATTAACTCAATTTACATTGGCTTCTGCAAGCACTTCCATGTTCAGAATAAGCACTTGATTGAAGCAAAAAAGGTGCTCTGGTGTACATGAGCATATACAATCATCTGTCCTTCCATCCAGAAAAGCTTTTCCATTGCAGAGATTTCCACTCAATGCTTTCAGAACTTCTGTTAAAGCTGAGGCTGTGGGGCAAATATTTTTTTGGCATTATTGTAAAATTCTGCTAACTAGTGCAGAAACTTGCACCACAGCTGGAAGAGTGATCCTGTAGTACTGAATTACTTGGTACCTGATATTTTCATTCCATACATTGCAGGAATATCTGAAAATCTCAGGAAGATTTTCTGCCAACACAACATACATGCACTCTTTAAATCCAAGAATACACTTAGGCAGAAGCTTGTCCATCCCAAGGATAAGCAATATGATACATGGAATATGGTGCAATGAGACATTTGCAAATCTGCACATTGGAGAAACACAACTACTTCACAAATGCATGGCACAACATAGGAGAACAAACCCATCAGGACAAGATTCAGAGGCCATCTATGTTAGACTTGAACAGCCCTCCTTCAACAAAGGGGAAGGAACAAGACACCTCTATCTCCTGTCTACAATGTACACCCATTTGCACTCTGATTCAGGTGACCCTGAGGGCACAGATAAATCCCCAAGTGACCTCAATGGCTTTCAGACAGAATGCTAATGACCAGATGACTGCAAAGAAATATAATCTGTTAGAGATTAAACTTGATTTGGGTGACAATATTATATAATGGAGTAAAAGCACCTTTAAGGAGTTAAACGGCCTAAGGGTGTGGCTGTAATTATTCCACATAAAAGAGAGTTAGATGTTACATGTAGTTGCTCTTGTATATGTGTTTGATGTTAGTGTTTGGATACCTCTTGTTCTCTTGTTTGCTAACCTGATATTTATTCTCTCAAGAATCAACTGCTTGATACAGTGTATATTGTTTTTGATATTGGTAAGCAGCTTTTGTATTTTGATACTATGTTTTTATGGACTGACTTTTATGTGCATGATACTGGATTGATACTTGGACTATTTCTTACTGTGTTTCTTTTTGTTGTCTGAGTAAAAATAAGTTATAAAACTCGTGTTAGTGCATTACTGTTTGCCTAAAAGTCCCAGTACAACTTCCACTGTGTATTAATAATACTCTGTTAAACAAACCATTTTTTCAACAACATATTCCAACAATCTAACAATGGTTATGGGCCCAGATCCAGTGTGGTGCTGAGGACAGGCACAGTATTGTATTTATATTTCCTAACTGAGTTTTCAAATTCAGACAATGGCACAAGGACTATTCAATCCATTCTGCATTACCCGGCTTAATGGGTCAAACTACGTATCCTGGTCTATACAATGTAGTTTGCTATTACAAAATCAAGGTCTTTGGAAAATAGTCCATAATCCTCCTGATGTAACTGCCTGGGATCCAACTAATGAAGAAGATAACAAGAAGATTGTAGACTTCAATAAAGACAATGATAAGGCTTTATCTATCATTGGGCTAACATTAGGAGACCAACAGCTAGTCCATGTGCGTGGAGAAGAATCTGCTGCTAAATGTTGGGCTAAGTTGAAAAAGATTTTTGTTCGGGACAGTGTTGGTGCTCATATAAATCTTACCAGAAAGCTATTTAGAGCTAGACTGGAAAAGAATGGCGATATGTTAGCTCACCTTAACTTTATAAAAGCAACTTTGTTGGAACTGCAAGAAAAAGAACTTATTTTCTCAGAGCTTCACCAGGTTTACATCATTTTATCATCATTGGATGAGAGCTACGATGCCTTTGTATCGTCCTTGGAGGTTTTGTCCAAAGAAGACCTGACTGTTTCTTCAATAACTGGAAGGTTGTTGGAAGAATCAAGATGTCGTATGGAGAGAAAACAGTTGAGAGAGCCATTGCAACAAGAAATAAAGAAGACTGAATCTGCTTATATTTTAAGGAAATGCTTTAATTGTGGGTTAAAGGGACATATTGCTAAGTTTTGTCAGAATAGTAATTGTCAGAGAAAGGAAAGCCATAGAAAGAATAAAAAGCTGATTAATGTAGCTGTAGCTAATAGAACTACTAATAACCACAATTGGTGGGTGGTAGATAGTGGAGCTACACACTGTATTTCAAAAATAAAAAGGGATTTTGAGAATATAAGGTCTAGTAAAAAATATATTTCTATGGCTAATGGCTGGAGAGTCAAGGTCTCTGGAGAGGGTAAGGTTTACTGTTCATTTTTAAAACAAAATTTGGAAATGCTATATGTTCCCAGATGTGATTATAATCTATTATCAGTTAAGGCATTATTGGAAGCAGGTTTTAAAGTTACTTTCCAAGGGGAGGAATGTCTTATTCAAAAGAATGAAGTGAACTTAATAGCTAATATGAAAGACGGTTTGTTTGTAATTAGCAATGATCCTATTATAATGGCTACTACTTGTACAAATCAAAAACCACATGATGAATGTATTCATTTATTACATAGAAGATTGGGTCATGTGAATTTTAATACACTAAAAAGAACTGTAGCTTTGTCTAATGGGTTTAAGTTAAAGGCTTGTAAGAAATATCTGCAGTGTAACGTATGTGGTAGAGAAAAGAGCAGGGCAGCACCAGCTAATAGGTTAGATGGATTTAAAACCACAACTCCATTAGAACTGGTATTTATGGATTTGATAGGTCCTATGAAACCCAGTTTAGGGGGTGCTTGCTACATATTAAATATTCTAGACCATTATAGCAGATATGGGTTCTGTTATCTCCTTACGTCAAAAACTGAAACTATACAAACAATATCTAATTGGCTCAAGTTTGTACAAAGGAAAACTCAGTTAAATGTAAAAACCATAATAACAGACAATGGAACTGAGTTTGTTAATAAACAGTTCAATGAGCTGTTAGTTTCAGAGGGAATAGAGCATAGACGTACAGCTCCTTATAGACCTCAGCATAATGCATTTGTTGAACGGAGGGGCCAAACATTGCAAGCTATGATTAGATCTATGATTGAAGATTCTGGTTTACCTGATAGCTTATGGGGAGAAGCAGCAAAATGTGCTAATCATATTTTAAACAATGTGGTTAGTTCAGCTACAGGTAAAATTCCTTATACCTTATGGTATAAGAGAAAACCAAATCTTAGTTATATTCACACATTTGGGACACCTGCTTGGGTACATATTCCAAGTTCAATAAGAAATAAAGGAGAACATAGAGCTAAACAATTATTTTTTGTTGGCTATGAGTTAAACCATAAGTCTTATCGGTTCTGGGAGAAAGGTACTAAAAACATTTATTGTAGTTCTAGTGCTGTTTTTCAAGAACAGTCAGGCTGGGAAAGGGTAGAAGATGTTGTATATATTCCTCAACAAGATTTAACTAACTCCTCAAATGAAAGTGATAAAGAAGAGGAGGAACCTGCTAGAGAGATCAAACAAGAACCACTGATAGTGGAGACAGGAGAGGAAGAAGATAATAATGTAAATGTACCTATAAGTCCAATAATTCTCAGAAGGTCTAACAGGGAAAGACGACAGCCTGATCGTTTCGAGGCAGGTTTAATTTGTCAAATAGACATTGAACCTTCTAATGTTGAAGAAATAAAAATGTATCCTGAGAATGAAAGAAAGAATTGGAAAGTAGCTATGGATAAAGAAATAAAGTCTTTGCAAGATCTTAATGTTTATCAAGAGGTTAAAATACCTAAAACAGAAAAGTTAATTGGATGTAAATGGGTTTTTAAACTGAAAGAAAGTGTTACAGGAGAGGTAATACATAAAGCAAGATTAGTTGCTCAAGGATTTGCACAGAATAATAGTGATTATGATGAAGTATTTTCCCCAACGTTAAGAGCTTCCACTCTTAGGGCTGCTTTAGTTTGGGCAGCAAATAAGAATTATAGTATAAAACATGTAGATATTGAAACTGCTTATTTGCATGCAACATTAAACCATGATATATATATGAAAGTTCCATCAGGAATAGAAAGTAAGGTAGGGTACTGTTGGAAACTGAATAAGAGTTTGTATGGTTTAAAACAGTCAGGTTATGAGTGGAATAGATGTTTAGTAAAAGAGTTAAATAGTTTGGGATTTAAAGCTAGTATTGCAGATCCTTGTTTATTTATAAAACAGCAAAATAGTGAATTATCATTGTTATTATTATTCACTGATGATATTGCTATTATAGCAAAAGATGAAACAGAAACTGAAAGAATAATTTCAGGGTTAAAAAGAAAATTTAGAGTAAAAGATCTAGGAGCTATTAGTCATTATCTAGGGCTGGATATTGTCAGGACTAGTAAAGGATTTAAACTGTCTCAAGCTAAGAAAATTAATGGTTTGCTGAAACGTTATAATATGGAAAACTGTAAACCAGTAAAAACACCTATGGTTCAAGGTTTTGAGAGTTCAGCAGATAACAGCAATGTCTTTGATAAAAAGATATATCAATCATTAATAGGCAGCTTGATGTATTTATGTAATTGGTCAAGACCTGACATAGCATTTACAGTTAATCATTTAGCTAGATATTGTGAGAATCCTACAACCAGATGTTGGCAAGGTGCGAAAAGAGTTTTAAGATATTTGAAGCACACCATACATTATTCTCTATATCTAGAGCCAACAAAGGAATTGGAACTAAAAGCATTTGCAGATGCTAGTTTTGCATCTGATACTGTAACCAGGAAATCCACTTCAGGATTGGTTGTATTATTGGGAAACGCTTTAGTAGGATGGAGGTCTAACAGACAGAAGCATATAAGCTTATCAACAACTGAATCCGAATTTTCTTGTTTATCTTTATTATGTACTGAGCTATTGGTATGGAAACAATTATTGTTTGATATGGGTTTAAATTGTAATGAACCAATAAAAGTGTATGAAGACAATCAAGCAGCTATAAAATTAGCAACTAATGCTGCAGTGAAAACTAGATCAAAACATACGGATCTACGGTATCTAAATGTCAGACAATGTCTTAAAGATAATTTGATTAAACTGGAATATTGTGCAACTGAAGATAATATTGCTGACCAGTTTACTAAAGCTCAGGGTGCTATAAAGCATAAATCTGTTTGTGATATGTGTAATTTGAGATTGTAAAAATATATGTATAATATGCCACCCAAAAGGGGAGATTGTTAGAGATTAAACTTGATTTGGGTGACAATATTATATAATGGAGTAAAAGCACCTTTAAGGAGTTAAACGGCCTAAGGGTGTGGCTGTAATTATTCCACATAAAAGAGAGTTAGATGTTACATGTAGTTGCTCTTGTATATGTGTTTGATGTTAGTGTTTGGATACCTCTTGTTCTCTTGTTTGCTAACCTGATATTTATTCTCTCAAGAATCAACTGCTTGATACAGTGTATATTGTTTTTGATATTGGTAAGCAGCTTTTGTATTTTGATACTATGTTTTTATGGACTGACTTTTATGTGCATGATACTGGATTGATACTTGGACTATTTCTTACTGTGTTTCTTTTTGTTGTCTGAGTAAAAATAAGTTATAAAACTCGTGTTAGTGCATTACTGTTTGCCTAAAAGTCCCAGTACAACTTCCACTGTGTATTAATAATACTCTGTTAAACAAACCATTTTTTCAACAACATATTCCAACAATCTAACATAATCCACCCAACATCCTGTCAGAGCTAATATTTTCATGCCCCCAACCATCCAGCCAGAACTGATGAAGCTTCTTGCATGAAAAGCTTCTTCTTCAAGGGAAAAAAAAACATAGTCCAGTTGCCTTTTGAAAAAGCACATTTGAGATATCAAATATTAGTTTCCAGTAATCTGTATCTCTGTAGGTATGCCAAGCTTATTTGTTTCAATTGTCCCAAACTACCTCTACCCAAATTAGAAGAAGCCCTCATGTACCAAGATACAAAGCTCATAACTGTATTGACATTTGAGATTGTATATACAGCAGCCTGGAAATATGAATGCAGTAAAACACTAAAATAGCTTCATCTATTGCTTTTACAGAAAAGGAACCTGTTTATTATTGGTGTTTTGTTATACTTATATAAAGTAGTAAAAGGCATGTGCCAATGCTAAAACAAGCAATAAATCTTAAAATAGATGCATATCTCTCAAGCCAAATAGATGCTTCAAATCAGTGAGTGGTGAATGTGCTGTATCTGTTCAAACCTCTTTAATGACATCTTTTCCTGGATTCTTAAAGTAGGTAATTGTTGCCTAGAAAATTTTTTTTTTGGAAGCTTGATGCACCCTGTCAGTACCCCTTGATTCAAATATAGAATCTCCTGGGATCATATGCGTCTGGTGTCAACTAGAATGGAAAATACATAGTCTCTTTAAAGAGATGCCAACAGATGCAGAATGCATGCTCATATTCACTCTGAAGTATTTAATTGGCATTGGATTGGAAACAGTCTCCATTCTAGATGTACAAAAATCTACAAAGTTAAAACACTCTGGGTACCTAAGAGGGGCTTTGTTGTTTTTTAAAGATTATTTTTATTGTTATCATACCTTTACTATTTCTTGTAACTCAGGGCAGCAAACATAGAAAATACTTACTCCTCCTCTTATTTTCCCTCGGCAACAACCAAGTGAGATGAGTTGGACTGGCCCAAAGTCACCCAGTCAGATTTCATGCCTAAGGTGGTACTAGAATTCACAGACTCCTGGTTTATAGGCCTTAATCACTAAACCAAACTGGCAAAGAAGCAATAATGATTAACAGTGGCAGAAAATATGTAGGTTATGTGAATAACTGTTTTGTATCTAGTCCTTCCCAATTTCTGAAGATTTGAAGCATCATTAATGCCAAAATCAAACTTGTATCAGCTTTTAATGATATACTTTATATTCTTGTATTTCCTAAACCCTTAATTCTGAAAAAACAAACTTCCACCCTCTACTTCAGCATTCAGTAAAAGTGACTCATTTCAAGATAAATCATTCAAGAGTATATCTCTGCATATATATTTTTATACTCATTGACTTAGAAATGTAATATTTAGGGTATTTCTGTGAAGAAAACTTTTCTCTATTGGCATCGCATCCTTCAGATAATAGAGTAAAATAGAGATAGAAAAGCCAAGTAACTAAAAAAAACACTATGGGATGCTAGGCAAGAACACATTAATGAAATAACCAGCTAATTCTTTGGTTTCAGGTTGCTAAAATAAGATTACTTATGTGTTACAATCATATGAATATGCTTCAACTTTTTCTAAGATGGGGCATTTCATTTTTGAACCTGTTAATGGAATAAAAGTTCCTTTTACATCTTCTTATACCGTGTAGCTCAAGTTATTATTTTAGGCCCATTGAGCATCGGTCTATTACCTTTTACTCTGAAACTTTATTCCCATCTCTCTTGTTATCATTCTTAAAGGCATTCCAGAACATTAATATTTCTCCCTTTACTATATCTTAGGTACTAGGCTTAAAATTCAAATATGTGTATTCTTGAGGTAAAATAAAAGTGAAAAGATACTAAAGAAAGGTTTTTCATTATGTTTCCTTATTTTCCTTTCCTTGCCACTAGAAAATCTCATTATATATCCAGCAACGAAAAAAGCATATGAGCCATGAAATACCCGTATAGCTTCCTTCACTATTCAGGAAAGCACTAAGCTTCAAGTTAAAAGTTAATATTGGGTAGAGACTTAAATGCAATTACTTTAGGGCTGCCTAATAGTGTATTATGAAGGCAATCTCCTAAGTAGGTGAAAGTTATATCCACAATTCAGAATGAATGAAAAAAAGGTCGCCTCAAAAGGTGGTGTTCAAAATAGTTTTGTTTCTACCAATTTTTAACAAAGTGAAAAGGATATATTAAAATATGAATACATGGAGAAAATCTGCTTTATCAGTTCTGAATGACAATGTAGACAATTTAATAATATAGAGCAGTGATGGTGAACCTTTTAGAGACTGAGTGCCTAAACTGCAATCCAAAACCCACTTATTTATCGCAAAGTGCCAAAGCCACATCAGCATTGTGGTGCCCTTATGAGGAGCTGGGGGGGATGTGATGCAGACTGCCAGACGCACCTACTCCATCCCATCTGTTTTTACTGGTGGTTGGAGAGCTGGTCACTGCTGATTATCTCCTCGGCACCCTCACAAATCTTGCTCTTGGCCTATGTGTGAAGCCTGTTCCGCTCAAGCACCCAACATACCTTGGCCCCACTTCAGGCTGCTGCCACCAGCAGCTCACATAGGTCCATTAGGCTGCCACCACTGCCTGAAGTGCCTGGCCCACCCAGCACAAAGGAGGCAAAACGGCTGTCTAGCAAGCTCAAGTAGAGGTGGTAGAGCACACCCACACCCAGAAAGCCAAAGGCCACCCCAAGTGGGGAAAGCTGGATCCACATAGGCACCATGGTCCCCCCATTCCCAGCTAGGATTACGTGCCACACCCCCATCTCTGCTGGACCTGGGAAGCCATGATACCAATGGGGATCTGGCTTTCCACGCTCAGGGTGGCCTTTTGCCTGCTGGCCCTGGGAATGCTTTACCACCTCTACATGGGGCTTCCTAGATAACCACTTCACCTCCTTCATGCTAGGTGGGCCTGCAGCTCTGGACAGTGACCTAATGGACCTGCATGAGCAGCTGATAGCCGTGGTAGGTACTGAGGTGTACAAGGGGAATGCGCTCCACCCACAGGCCAAGGGTAAGACCCTCAAGGGGGCTGAGGAGATGACCAGTGGTGACCAGCTCTCCAACCAAAAAGATATGGGACAAAGTAGGCATGTCGGCAGTCGACATCACATGGTCCCCTAACTCCATTTGCTGTTGGTGCCATCACAGCACTGCTGCTGGAGGGATGACCCGATAGTCACAATGGGCTATGCAGCCCCTGCTGCCAGATGCTGTCAGCCACTGTGCACTCACCACCTCCTGTGCACATGCCTTGGGGGCCACTGGGCTGGGGCCAGGGCAGTGGGGGTCAGTCCCTCACCATCTCCAGGGCATCCCCGGGAGGCCAACACCACTTGTTCACTCACTTCCTGCCCCATCACTTCCAAACACCACATGCTCACTACTCTGGCAAACTCTGCTGGGGTGATGGTGCGCATGCTCACAGAGAGGACTCTGAGTGCCGCCTCTGGAATGCATGCCATAGGTTCGCCACCACTGATACAGAGTTATAGAGTAATCAGACAACAATTTGCAGCAATTTCAGAAAATCAGGATATGCTACAAGAAATAAACATGTAAGAGAGTAGCTGTTAAGGTCTCGGTTTGTTTAAAGGGGAAGTATAAGATTGAGTGGATCACCTGACTAACAACCAGGTCTATTTGCAAGTGCTAAGAGAGAATTTTCTTCTACTGGGAGTCCAAAGTAAACAAGCAGACTGATCCATAACCACCTTTGCCTTCATCTATATCCATATTTGTCTTCATTCATGATCCATGTCCACCTTCAAGGGCTGCAACGCAAAAGGTCTGATTTTATCTACTGTATTTATTTGTTTAATCAAACAATTTATTTCATTGACTGAAGTTTCTGGGAAGATGGCCAACTGAAGATGGCATCATAAAATAGCAGAGCCAATGTTTGTAGACTTTGTTAAGGAGCTGGTGGGCAGGGCAGGGCAGGGCAGGGCAGGGCAGGGCAGGGCAGGGAAGGAAAGGAAAGGAAAGGAAAGGAAAGGAAAGGAAAGGAAAGGAAAGGAAAGGAAAGGAAAGGAAAGGAAAGGAAAGGAAAGGAAAGGAAAGGAAAGGAAAGGAAAGGAAAGGAAAGGAAAGGAAAGGAAAGGAAAAGAAAGGAAAGGAAAGGATTTCTGAACTTTTTCACTGCCATTATAAATTCATTTATATTTTATTCTCTCTCTCTCTCTCTCTCTCTCTCTCTCTCTCTCTCTCTCGTTTCACCCTAATTCTTTTTTCACTTTTTTGAATATATAATCATATTGTCAGATGAACCAGCCATGGTTCAGATTCTGAAAAAGAAAACAACTAAAAAGGCAGAATGAATATAATTAACATATTTTTATTGATTAATATTGTGTAGTGACAGTGAAGAGACCCTTTCTAATCAACCCTGGGGGATATGAATGGAAGGAGAGGAGACATGCTTTTACTTCATGATCAATGGATGGATGGACATTTGGGCAGGTGGAAGGCCATTGGCCAAAGCACGCTTGATGTCTTTCCCCTGGGCGCTCTTGAGGTTTTCTTTCTTAACATCCCAGGTACTCAGGGCAGAAACTTGCAGGACACGATCATCCTTCATGACACTCAAATTTCTGGAAGCATTTTCCTGACTTTGAGCCCCAGACAAGAAGGGGACACCAAAAGCAATTTCTTCAGGAGCGTATTTGGTGCTGAAGGAGAATTTTCGTAATACAGGTAGTCATCATGTTACAACTTCAGTTGGGACCAAATTGGGACCAATTGGCACTGTCTTTATTAAGGGAAAAGGTGTAAAAAGTGATGTATGTTACTTGACTACATCTCTGAGCCACAGCTGGTCTTGGTTGTTCCTGGTTGGGTTAAGAAGCGAGAAGAGGTAGTCCCAAAAAGAGGTACAGGTGTCTTTGAATTCACTGAAGCAGATTGAAAAAAAAGTAGGTTAGAATGGAAATCATGTTACTACAATCTTGTATTTGAATATTGTATTTGAAGAAAGACCAGATCTTAGTTTGAAACACAGATAAGAATTTGAATAAAAAATAACTAACACATTAAATTACATATCAAACAGCATTTTTGTCTAATCCAAACTAGCAAATTGAAAGAGACAATAATTTATCTGATGAATAACTTCTCACCAAAAATTAGCAGGTAGAATATTAGCAAATTTTTTAATTACATTTGCCTTTGGAACAATTCAGCCTAGCATGTCAAGAAAAAACATCTAAGCTCTATTTGTAATGGCATAAGAGAGGGCATTCTGTCTAAAATCTTCTATTTCATGGCTGAATGTTATAATCTAATTTGAATGTGAAAATTTCAGAACAATTCATGAAAAAAATCAAACAAAAAAAATCTTTTTTTGCATGATTCCTACCATATTTCCCCAAAAATATTGACCATATTCAGAATGAAACAAAAACATATCAAATCACTTACTCCATCTCTACTACAATCTGTGGTTGGGAATCCTCATGTTTGTGACCATGACAGAGTCACCTATTTTCATTTGACCCCGAGCTACTGTAAAAGAATAATCATTGTGTCGAAAAATTGATTTGAGTTTTACTATCAAATGTCGTATGATAACTTTTCTATGGAAAAACAAAACATGTGATGTCTTAAAAACCGTATCATTTACCTTCTTGATGCATTCAGATGTTTCCTCCAATTTGCTTCTTGCAAAGTCTGAAAATTGTTAAACAAATATTTTAGAACGGAGTAGAAGAGCCTAATGCTGGGAAAGATTGAGGGCAATAGAAGAAGGGGACGACAGAGAATGAGGTGGCTGGATGGAGTCACTGAAGCAGTAGGCATGAGCTTAAATGGACTACAGAAGATGGTAGAGGACAGGAAGGCCTGGAGGAACGTTGTCCATGGGGTCGCGATGGGTCGGACACGACTTCGCAGCTAACAACAACAACAAGAGAGTCATCAATCGAAACATGTCTATTTCTCCCCCAGAAGCAGAAGGAAAAAAATCAGCAACAATTTTCTCTGAGAGTAGGGTAGACAGCAGGTGGGAGCAGATGATGTCGATTGCCTGATCCTGAGCTCTCCTAAGGTCTCTATATCTTTACCTCTCTCTTGAGACCTCCTGTTAAAAGAAATTGAGCAAGTACAATTAATACATTATAAAATCTCGCTTATAGAGGTTGTTCTAATTTCTTACTATCATGTAAGATACATACAGTGGTAAGTCGGCTGTTTGCCTCCTGGTACTTTTCACGTTTGTTCTTTATGATTGCAACCTGTAACTCTGTATCTTCCCCATCTTCTAAAGTTGCTTACATTGTTTTTGGAAAAGTCAGGAAATAGCTGCACAGTTTAAGCAAAAAGTAGCTACACAAGCATTAGCTATGCAAACTGAGATCTTTGTTTCCTTTCAACCTTTCCTTTTGTGAAAGGTTGTTTTTAACAATTTGTAAATTACCCTGAGTAGCTGGGAATCACATGGTATATAAATTTTATAAATAATAATTATAGTAGTGGGAATCCTTATTTAAGATAAAAGAGGGAAATGTCAGAGTAGGAAGCTCGGAAAGAAGGAAACTAAATAGGCTAGAATCTAGATTAACTAAAGCAAGGTTTTGTGCCCTGGCAAAAGATGCAGTTCATAGTTCACATCACTATGGCACTTTTTAAATTTCTGTTTATTTAAATCATCAATAAAGTGAACTTTCAAAAGAAAGAGTGAGTGAGGTTGTTCTGAACTACATGCCATGCTGCTGAGTTCTTAAAATAAGAGATTTAGGTGGGGGTTGGAAGGGGTTTCAGACAGTTTTTTTTCCTTTGGAAGACCATGTGCATAAAACCGATTGGGTTTTTATGCTCTTACAAAACATTGACTAAATGGATATAGTTTATATGGTTTGATGGGGCTGATTAGTCTGATTTAAACCTCAAAAAGTAAAATGACTTAAACAATTGATTCCTTCTTATTGTATCTCTAGGCCACTAAATTTCTGTAATTCTAAATAAAAACACTATAAGGGGATAATAAAAATGATAGATAGATCAATAGATAGATAGATCAATAGACAGACAGACAGATAGATAGATAGATAGATAGATAGATAGATAGATAGATAGATAGATAGATAGGCACAGTATAACAGTAAAAAAATTACTGATCACTAGTAAACAGTAAAAAAAAGACATCTTAGGAATCAGCGAACTAAAATGGACAGGAATGGGTGACCATCAGGTATACTACTGCGGTCAAGAATGCCTCTGAAGAAATGGAGTTGCCTTCATAGTCAATAAAAGAGTAGGAAAAGCAATACTGGGATAAAAAGTGAAGGTAAAGGTTCCCCCACACATGCATGCTAGTCATTTCCAGCTCTAGGGGCTGGTGCTCATCTCCGTTTCAAAGCCGAAGAGCCAGCACTTGTCCGAGGATGTCTCCGTAGTCATGTGGCCAGCATGACTAGACGCCAGAGGCACACGGAATGCTGTTACCTTCCCACTGTAGTGGTCCCTATTTTTCTACTTGCATTTTTACATGCTTTCGAACTGCTAGGTTGGCAGAAGGTGAGAGGAGTAACAGGCGCTCACTCTGTTATGCGGCACTCAGGATTCAATCCACCAAACTGCTGACCATCTGATCAACAAGCTCAGCATCCTAACCCACTGAGCCACCGCGTCCCTTAATACTGGGATACAATCCCCAAAATGACAGAATCATCTCAGTTCTAATCCAAGGCAAACCATTCAATATCACAGTAGTCAAAGTCTATGCCCCAACCACCAGTGCTGAAGAGGATGGAATTGACCAGTTCTATGAAGCCCTACAGCACCTTACAGAACTAACACCAAAAAATGATGTCCTTATTACCATGGGGGATTGGAATGCTAAAGTAGGAAGCCAAAAGATAACTGGAATAATAGGCAGTACAAAATGAAGCAGGGCACAGGTTGATAGAATTTTGTCAAGAAAAAACGATGGTCATAGCAAACACTCTTTTCCAACAACCCAAGAGACGGCTCTACACATGGACATCACCATATGGTCAACACAGAAAACAGATTGACTATGTGCTCTTCATCCAAAGATGGAGAAGCTCTATACAGTCAGTAAAAACAAGACCAGGAGCTGACTGGCTCAGACCATGAGCTTCTCATTGCAAAATTTAGGCTTAAACTGAAGAAAGTAGGGAAAACCACTAGGCCACTCAGGTATGAACTAAATCATATCCCTGACAAATATACAGTAGGGGTGACAAATAGATTTAAGAAATTAGATCTGATAGACAGAGTGCCTGAAGAACTATGGACAGAGGTTTGCAACATTGTAGAACAGGTAACAACTAAAACCATCCCAAAGAAAAAGAAATTCAGGAAAGCAAAATGGTTGTCTGAAGAAGCTTTCCAAATAGCTGACGACAGGAGGGAAGCGAAAGGCAAGGGAGAAAAAGAAAGATACACCCAATTGAATGCAGAATTCCAGAGAATAGCTAGAAGAGATAAGAATGCCTTCTTAAATGAACAGTGCAAAGAAATAGAAGAAAACAATAGAATAGGGATGGCCAGAGATCACTTCAAGAAAATTGGCGTGTCTGTCTGTCTGTCTGTCTGTAGTGAATAACTGTTGTGACTCAGGGCCAGCCTGTGGGTCCGACAGCCGGGTCCGATGTATCGGAGGACTCAGATGAGGGGGAGGAGGGAGACGAACCGGCTGATGATGGTTTGGAGGCTTTGCAGAGTCCTCAGCCGGGGACCTCTTCTCAGCTGCGTGAGCCCGAGAGTGCGGAGGATGATGACCCACAGCTGGCCCTGTTCAAGGACGCCCGACGCAGGAGGCAGTCGAGCAGGAACAAACAAAGAAAGGCTATGGGACTCCTCGGGAGGAGGCACAGGGAGACCACGCCCTGAGCTCTCTATAAAAGGAGTGTTTGGGGAGGGGCTGGTTGCTGAAAGCAACTTTTCCGCTTGAGAAGACAAGCTCTAGTGTTTTTGTTAACTGCGTAATTAAATCTTGGCAGAAGCCTTTTAGCCTTGGACGCTCTCCAGTCTCTTCTTTTGAATAGGGGTTTGATAGAAGAGGGCTGGTTCAGAACAATAACCCCATAAGCTGTTTATGGTCTGTGAAGACCGTGAAGTCCCTGCCATATAAGTAGTCGTGGAATTTTTTAACTCCAGCTACAATGGCCAATGCCTCTTTGTCAATTTGAGCGTAATTACACTCAGCAGAGGACAGTGTCCTTGAATAAAAATCAATTGGAACTTGAGTTCCAACTTTCTCTAAATGACTTAAGACTGCACCCACCCTGTATGGGGATGTGTCACCCGCTAAGCAAACTGGTTTAGACTCCTTGAAATTAGTGATGGTGGAACTGACTGACAGAAGTGCCTTCAATTCTTGAAAACTTTTTCATGAGTGCTATTCCACTTCCACTTCTAAGAGTGTGTTAAGCGGCTCCACCACTGCAGCCTTGTTAGGAAGGAATGCATGGTAAAAATTGAGGAGGCCCAGGAATGCCTGCAGCTCTCCTTTTGTTTTAGGGCTAGGTGCTATCTGAATGGCTTTTACTTTAGACTCAGCAGGGTGGATGCCATCAGCATCAATGCGAAACCCCAAGAATTCAGTTGAAGAGACCCCAATACTGCACTTATTCTTTTTAAATTTGAGGCCTGCTTCTCACAGCCTTTGCAGGACGGCTCTGAGCCTCCTTGCTAGCAACTCAGTGGATTCTCCGGCAATAAGCACATCATCAAAATAGGGGCAAACCCCCAGAATGCCCTTCAGTGTACGTTCCATGTTTCCCTGAAAAATGCCTGGGGCTACACTGACCCCAAATTGTAGGCACTTTACTTTAAATGCCCCCTGTGGGTTACAATTGTCTGTGCTGCGGCCGTGGGCTCATCAACAGGCAGTTGCTGATAGGCCTTAGACAAATATAATTTTGCAAAAAAGGTGCCACCCTGCAATGATGCCAGGATGTGGCTTACTACTGGAACTGGGTATGCGTATTGTTTGAGGGCCCGGTTAATTGTGCATTTATAATCTGCACAGATTCTGACTTCCCTCTTGACTTTTAGTGATGTTACAATAGGAGTTTCCCACTCCCCACCATCTACTGGTTGCAAAATGCCCTGTTCACCAAGTTTATCTAATTCAGGGTTTATTTTGTGCTTCAGGGCAAATGGGACCCTACGAGGCTTAATCCTGACTCGCACTACATTCAGGTCTAGTTTGAATGCTATTGGCGGTCCCAGAGCTGAATCAAATACATCTGCGAATTCCTCGCATGCTGTCGCTAGACTCGCGACTTGTGTCCAGTTGATTCCGGTTACTTGGATGCCTAGTGCATCAAACCAATCAAGCCCAATTAGGCTCGTTCTTTGGCCCCCTACTACGGCAACATCCAGGTGCCCTGAAAGCTAAATAGTGAAAAAGTATTATTTTCTGGCTTTAAAAAGCAGGCATGTGATTGGAAGTTTCAGCCTTTCTTTTGCCAAAGACTAACTTCTTAAGAAATAAACAAGTAAAATGTAAACAGTCAAATATAAAACCTATTTTGTTTAAAATGTTAATGTATGATCAGTTCCCATTGAATAAGGGTTTGTATAGAGAGCTCTTTTGATAAAACAGGGGCTTCTAAATTAATTATTTTTTTAAAAAAAAGATCTAATAAGATACAGTTTTCCAGTCATGTCAGAAGACAAGGATTATTGCTTATTGCTCCAATATTTCTCATCTGACTTCATGACTAAGACAGGGCTAGAACTCATGGTCTTCTCCCAAACTGGTTCTCAAATAGGCAAATGCTAGAGTTTGATTTTCTGGCTACTTTCCATCAGAGAATAATCTAATTGTAAGTCAATGTGAAGGAGAGAGAAGGGTCTGGAGCCTGAAGGGAAAAACCAAAGAATTACAGGAAAAAAAATTGTTGAATTTTTTTTAAGGGATCTGTAATTCAGGAGAAAATATTTATAATGGAGTTCAAAATTGCAACAATAACCAGAGAAGATGATGCTGAACAATGATCAGAAAACAAGCTTCTGTCTTCTCTCATATTTTTCCATCCTCCCAATATCAATATACAAACCAGGCTGAGAAAAGTCAATCAGCTAAGAAAGTCAATTTGCTGATCATTTGTGGAGCAAAGAGAGGAATCGCCCAGAAGTGCAAAGCAGCTAAATGACTAGTGCACCTTAAGAATTTCCCACACTGAATGAATTTGAAATCAGAGCAAATTAGGAAAGAGTGAAGTAACACATATAAGAAGAATGCATTTTCTATTAGGAACACTTTAAACATAATTTCTTCTACTACCCCAAATTTGAAGCCAGATAGTATTATAAACAGACTATTTTATTAATGAAGTGGTTTCAACCAAAAGTGGATCTGGATAATGACTGCGTTTCCAGCACCAGCACCAGCATAAAAAAAAAAACTTATGAAAGGCAAGTTCCAATTTAATATTATCGATCGCAAGAAAATTGAAAAAAATGTAAATGTACTTATACACAATTTTATACATGCATATAAAACTGAAGGACACTCATCTGGATTCTTGTTTAGAGAAATAAAGAACATGAAGATTTAAAGAACAGAGAATAGAATTTTTTTTAAATCTCTACAGAGATAAAAGACTTTGTAAAGAGTCCGTCTGCTTCAAATTATATTGGAACATTTCCTAAGACCATTTATCATAAGTTGTTTGGGGAAACCTGTACTGTGGCGTCAATTCAATGTTTTCATTTCATTTGAAATGATAAAATCTTTTTCTATACAGTAACCAATGCATGAAGAAGCCACAATAAATTGACTCTTACATAACTCAGAATATGTATCTTTCTGCCAAGTTGGGTATTGAAAATGTTTGCAGCCTACTTGAGATAAGATCAATATTTTTGTCTGAGTTTGCAACTGATGTGTGTGTGTGTGTTCCTGCATATTATTTGATTTCTGTGTACTTGTCTTTAGTTCACCACGTTCAGACTGTTACTTGATGATGGCAAAATCCACTTTTGCATATGTGCATGAGTTTACATGGAACATAAATTTTACAAGCTTAATGATTTGCATTGATTTGCACAATCTCACCCACCATGATTTTCAGTGGCTTTTTTATTCATTTAATCTCTCCATATCAATAAGCTAAAACAGTTCATCTGTGCACACTTGCCAACTGGTTTCTCCATATCAGCATAGTCACAATAGAGTTCAAGCATATCCCTTACCTCTGGAACGATAGATATGCATATAAAGAAGATAGACAACTAGACCAGGGGTACCAAACCCCCAGTCTGTGGCCTGATACTGGGCCTTGAGTCTTTCAGAACAGAGCTGCAGAAGAGATGGGTAAGCGTGAGCACATGTGCACATCTCCACTTGCATAAGCAGCAGATAAACCCACCATTCATGTAAAACCATCCCCTCTTCCCCCCCCCACAAAGCTGAAAGAGTTTTAATCTGATCTAGACAGATTAAGCCAATAACATTGTTACTAACAGACTTTCACTGTCTTTTTGTAAGGTTTGAAGTCAAAATTAATAATAATAATAATAACAACAGCAACTCGATAGGTAGACAAAAATGTCAAATCTAGTCTGAACATCTGGCTGACTGTGCAATGATCAATAATAATGATAATAAGAATAGGAATAAAGTTGGAAGGGACCTTGGAGGTGTTCTAGTCCAACCCCCTGCTTAGGCAGGAAACCTTATACCATTTCAGACAAATGACTGTCCAGTATCTTCTTAAAAACCTCCAATGTTGGAGCATTCACAGCTTCTGGAGGCAGGTTGTTCCACTGATTAATTGTTCTAACTGTCAGGAAGTTTCTCCTTAGTTCGAGGTTGCTTCTCTCTTTGGTCAGTTTCCATCCATTGCTTCAGGTGTATACATTTTATTGTAAAGACTGCAAAATATCATGCTTAATCTAACAGCTTTCTAAATAATTCACAAAAAGTGAAAGTACAAGGAGCAGTCTAAGACCCAAACTCCAGTGAATGAAAATGAGGTTAAGTTTAATGTTTCCAAAAACCTTATCATGTTCACAAAACAGTCCTCTGGACCACTCATTCTGTGGAAAAGTATTAGTGTATTTCAAAAAGTTGCTGGACTTTTTAATCCCAATGAACGTACTGTGATAAATGAGCTGCAACTAATTTATCTGAGCTTTTACAATGTAAATAAAGGATGACTCATAAACATAACATGGATCTAACCCAATTCTTTATTTCCAAAAAATAACTCTGAAAAATCTGTCAAGTTTTGTTATATAATCTTGTATGTAAAGAAGTTTGTTCTAAAGAATTATCAAAAATGTTAACAGAGTATTTAGTTTTTTATTATGTGGCAGATGCTCTTCATCAATAATAATATACGTTTATATAGCAACATTCTGTTCTGAAATAATAATAGTGCTTGTACTGCCTTGTAAATTGTATACTAAGATGTCTAAGTGATATATTAAATTATTGGGTCTCAAACGAATACAGTAAGATATATAAAGCTCAGCAAATTATCTTTCTCGGCACAATTTAGTATTTAAGTAATTAGTACAGAAGTATAAAATAATTTATGTTCAATCTTTTCAGTTTTGAAAATATAAAGTCATAAATCATTTCTTTATTATTTCAGCATCATTCTGTGGTTTTTTTTAAAAAAAGCAAGATCATTTGCATTTATTTTAATATATTAGCTTGTCTAAAGTACATTTTTGTATACATTTTTGCATGGTACTCTTTTTAAATTTGGATACTGTCCAATTTGTAAACAAATTATTAGTCTACAACAGGGGTGTCAAATTAGCAACATCCTGTGACATGTCGTGACATATCACGACTTTTTTGCCTTTGCCGGCAATGGGGTGGGCGTGGTTTCGCTATGATGCATCCAGTCCGCAGACCGGCAGTTTGACACCCCTGGTCTACAAGGACAGATTACTTATCTAGAGTCTCTAATCTGTCCTCTTTAGGCAGAAATTAGGTGTCCAGCTCAGCCATTCTACTCTATTGAGCTGCCGCACTGTCAGCCCCCTCTACCACAAAGATCCTGCAAGAGAAGGGCAGTATGGACAGTTGTGGGATCTGGCAGGATGACAGCTGTGAACCATAAACACAAAACTTTTGCTGTGTCCCTGCATAACAGATACAATACCCTTGCTGACCTTAATAGGGATACTAAGTGGCAGGTCAAGGAAGTTTTGATGATGATAACTCAAATAAGCAGGGGATCATGGTCTGAGAAGAAGAACTTGTTTTGGATAGGGGAAAGTGTGAATCATGTATTACACACCAGTTATGCAAGAAGAAAAGGCATCCAAGAAGGGAAGCCACCTTCTGGTTGGTGATTCAATTGTAAGGGAGGTAAATTCAGGAAAGGATATGGAGGTTTACATCTTGGCACAAATGATCTGTTACCCTGACAACAACTGGGAGACAAAATAGAAGATCAAAGAAGTTCCTGACAAACCTAGCATACAATTCTGTCTCCCAAAAAGTAGAGAAGGAAATGAGGGGATCACCTATATTGGACTTAATTCTCACTAACAGAGGTGAAATGATAGAAGCTACAGGAACCTTGGGGGGGATTGATCATGCAATATTGGAATTCAACATTATGCAAGCACAAGCAATAGAACATAATCAAACTAGAGTCTTGGACTTAGAGCTAATTTCAATAAACTTAGAGAGAGCTTGGGAAAGATTCCACGGATGAGAATACTCAAGGGGAAAACAACTCAAGAAGCTTGGGAAATTTTGAAAAGTGAGATTACTGTATAAAAGCCCAGTCTAGCATAATACCAATGAAGAAGAAAAACAACAGCTCTTGTGGTCCATTGCCTGCCAGCAGAGCTAGCAACAGAGTCAGACAAGCTGGAGGAGGGGAAGGGGGAGCTTGGGTCAAGTTTGGAGCCTTTGGAAGGCTCTGATGAGGAAGCAGAATCAGAGGCAGATTCAGAGCCGGGGCTATTGGTCCACGTCCAGGTGGAAAGGCAGCTGTCTTTGGAGCCTGAGATGAGTAAGGGGTAGGAACAGATAGGGCTTGTCCCAGATGCACATATGCATGCGGAGGAGAGGAGAGCAATGGAAGGCAATAAGCTGGCTCTCAGGGAAGAGAAAATGTAGACTCTAGTCAGCCCCTCCCTGGCTGGGAAATATATAGTAGGGGTTTGGGAGTGGCCTGTTGTTACAGACAATCATTTGTTTTCCTGGGTACATCAATCAGGTCAGATTTCTTTGCCAGAACCAGGTCTGTTGGAACTACTTGCTCTGTATTTGGAGTGCCAACTGATTCTCCTTGCTGGGAACTAATAGGTAGTGAATTTGCCTCAGCTGGTTTGAACAGTGACTGTTTCTGCTTGGCTAAATCCTTGAAAGACTTTTAATCTGGAGTTCTCAAGTGAACAGAGACTGTTCTTGTTGTATATGTAGATTAGCAGGGGAGTGGTCTTCCACCGGCGGGAAATCCACGACCCTGGGTTGGGTGTTGTTTCTTTGGCGGGAGATTCCGGACACGGGGTTGGCTAGCGTCCAGCGGCTGCTGGACATATATATTCAGCTACCCGGACTGGGCCCCCAGTTCTCTCTACACGTGTTCCAATAAACTACACTGTTGCAACTGCCTCGCTGTGTGTGTCGTCGATCAGAACACAACAGTGGCGACGAAGGTGGGATCGTCGGTGGAACAGCAAAGGAACAAGCAGCAAGCAGCGTGCGACGCGGGAAATTTGAAACGCCATCAGCAGATTAGCAGCCAATCGCCGCAACACAGAAGCGAACATGGCACAAGTTGGATCTCTGAAGGAATTCGACCCTAACTACCCTGAAGACTGGGAGGAGTACGTTGGCCAGGTCGAGGGATTTATGCTCGTGAACAGCATAACAGACGACCGGAAAAAGGCAGCAGCTCTCTTTACTATCAGCGGCACGCCGGTTTACCAGGTCGCCGTAGGACTGTGTCAACCGGTGCTGGTGGCAAGCGTGTCGTACGCCGATCTACTGGCCAAGCTGAAAGTTCACTTCACCCCCAAGCGATTGGAACTTTACTGGCGGCGAATATTCGAGAAAAGGAACCAAAAGCCGGGTGAGTCGATAACCCAATTTGTAGCCGCCGTAAGGGAGGCCGCCCTGCGCTGCAAGTATGACAATCTAGAAATCCGGATCCGAGATAGGGTGGACCTGGGGCTGCGAGACAAACAACTACAAAATAGGATAATCGCGAAGCCCACAGGAAACTTGCAGGAGGTCCTAGACGAGCTACTCACTTATGAGTCGACAGGGAGACGCAACCCCCCCCCACAACAGCAATGGCGCCACAGCAGAAATCAACCTGGAAAGCCATGTGGACGGTTGGGAGGAGGACTACCCGTGGGAATTGGACATAGACGAGATCACCCGGAAGGTCGGGAAGATGCCGGCACAGACCGTTCCAGAAGGCAACAACCACCACTACAACAAAGATTCCAGAGGGAGAACTCAAACCGACCAAGAGACCCTGACGCAAGGTGCGGTAGCTGTGGCGGCAGTCACCCCCGAACAACCTGCAGGTTCCGAAACGCTAAATGCCGGAACTGCGAAAAAACTGGACACATTCAAGCAATCTGCCGTAGCTGACCCCACGACAACCAATTGCACGATATCGACGCGTGGGCCACAGGTAAGGTAACCCCCCGCCATAGTGGCAAAGAGACCCCCAGGCCAAAGGCACAACCCTCCAACTGCGGTAAGGGGGTGGGGGTCAACCACATACTGAGCCCTAAATTAAAAATTGATGTCCTCCTACAGGGTATTCCCTGCAGGATGGAAGTGGACTCAGGGGCATCAGTATCTATAATCTCGGGCAGCACCTTGGCACACATCGAAGCCAGGAGCGGGCATAGGATTCCCCTCAAACAAACACGAATCCAATTAGCTGATTTCCAAAGATCGCCCATAAAAATCAAGGGGATGGTCACCATCCTCGTCAACTATAAGGGATTCAAGGGCCCCTTAGAACTCCTGGTCACCGAGGGCCAGAGAACCAGCCTTGTAGGCCTCAACTGGTTCAAGGCCCTAGGCATTTGGGTGGGGGGAATTAACGCCGTACACCATCGAACCCTCAAATCCATCTGCGATAATTTCGCAGATGTATTTGATGGCTCATTAGGACAATACAAGGGTCCCCCCATTAACTTTAACCTGGATCCAGCGATAAAACCCATCAGGCTTAAGGCCCGAAGGGTACCCTTCGCACTTAAACAAAAAAACGAGGCCGAGTTAGAAAAGTTAGTAGGCCAGGGCGTGCTGGAACCAGTAGAAGGGGGCCCCTGGGAGACACCAATCGTCACGCCCCTTAAACCTAACGGGGACGTGAGGATTTGTGCCGATTACAAAGCTACCCTGAACTTAGCAATGAAAAAACATGCTTACCCCGTCCCGATGGTGAAGCAGGTCCTCGTGATGATCCAGGATGGCGCCATCTTTGCCAAGCTCGACTTGGCGCAGGCGTATTTGCAACTCACTGTTTCCAAGAAAGCTGCTGAGGCTCAAACGATAGTTACCCACAAGGGGGTGTTCCGAGTCCACAGACTGCAATTTGGAATTGCTGCAGCTCCAGGCATCTTCCAAGAAGTGATGGAGAGGACTTTAAAGGGCATACCTGGAGTATGCCCCTACTTTGATGATGTCCTGATTGCGGGGAAAACTGAAGAGATCCTAGCTGACAGACTTGAAAAGGTATTGGGGAAATTCAGATATGCAGGACTTAAATTAAAAAAGGAAAAGTGTTTTATTGGGGTAAAATCCACTGAATTTTTAGGATACAGGATTGATGCTCAAGGCATACATCCAACTGAAGGGAAAATCAAAGCAATCAAATTAGCCCCTGAACCAAAAAATAAGGCAGACCTCCAAGCATTTTTAGGTCTCATAAATTTCTACCACACATTCCTGCCACACAAAGCAGCCTTAGCTGAACCCCTACACAGGCTATTGGACAAAAAGACACCTTGGCAATGGCAGGAAAAACACAAACAGAGTTTCCAAACACTGAAAGACATACTGTCAAGCAAATCCACAGTTACACATTTCATTGAAGGCAAACCAATTTACCTAGCTTGTGACGCATCACCATATGGGGTGGGGGCTGTGATAAGCCACATGGATGACCAGGGGGAGCAAAGGCCAATTGCATACTATTCCAGAACCCTAACCAAGGCAGAGAGGAATTATGCACAAATTGACAGGGAGGCACTGGCCATAGTGGCCGGTGTAAAGAAGTTCCACAACTACCTTTATGGCAGGAACTTCACAATATTCACAGATCATAAACCACTGTTAGGCCTTTTCACCACTGACAAACAGACACCCCAAATCATGTCCCCAAGAATGCTCAGATGGTCAATCTTTTTAGCTGCATACACATTCACCATAAAGCATAGACCAGTGAAGGAGATGGGTCACGCTGACGCTCTGAGCAGATTACCCCTAGTAGACACGGGTACAGACCCAGCTCCAGCGGGCCAAATTCTATCGCTTCAGGAACTGCCGGAATGCCCATTGACGGCCCAGGAAATCGCCAAGGCCACTAGCAAGGACCCAATACTCAGCACGATAGCAGTATGGGTCCAAGGGGGGTGGCCCAATGAAAACCCAGACCCCAAATTCACACCAGGAGGAACGATGAAATGTCTTCACATCACGGGTGTCTACTGTGGGGAAACAGGGTGGTAGTACCAGAGGAACAGAGGGACACAGTCATCACTGCATTGCATGAGGGGCACCCAGGGATCATTCGCATGAAAGCTCTAGCCAGAAGCCATTTATGGTGGCCGGGGCTAGACAAGGCAATCGAGGACAGAGTAGCAGGGTGTTACCAGTGCCAGAAGTCTAGACCAGAACAGTCACACAACCCAGTACCCAGGTGGGAGGTGGCTCGCAACCCGTGGTCCCGCATACACATACATTTTGCTGGGCCCTTCCAAGGCCAGACCTTCTTAATAGTGGTTGATAGTTATTCCCGGTGGTTGGAGGTAGTGCCTGTAAAAAGTATGACATCCGCCAAGACAATACAGGTCTTGCGGGGACTCTTTGCCACCCATGGGTTACCTGACGTTCTGGTCTCTGACAATGGCCCTCAATTCACATCTAATGAATTTCAGGATTTCCTCAAGGCCAACTGGAGTAGACACTCAACATCAGCCCCCTTCCATCCCTCCTCCAACGGATTGGCCGAGAGGAACGTCAGGACTACCAAGGAAGCACTAAAGCGAATCATTCTGGGAGACTGGCACCAGAGACTAGCCCAGTTCTTGTTGGCTCAACACACAACACCATGCACTGCAACGGGAAAAAGCCCAGCGGAAATGAGGTGGGGCAGAAGGTTGACAACTAAATTGGACAGACTCTACCCCGATAGGCTGCCCGTTGAAGCGGAACAGGACAGCACAACCAGGTCCCTGAACATTGGGAACTTAGTGTGGGCCAGGAACTATGGGCAAGGGGAAAAGTGGACACAAGGGGTAGTCATTGACAAAGTGGGGCCACTATCCTACATCATAGAGGGGGAACGTCAAATCAGGAGGCACATTGACCAGCTTAGGAAAAGGTCCCCTGAATTCTTGCCAGCGGCAATGGGCGGGAGTCACCTAACAGTTGACATCGACAATAGACTTGATAGGAGAGCCATCTCACTGTCAGACGGGACCTCAGGGTCACAACCAAGAGGGCCTGAGCCTCCACATCAGGCCACCGCCACTACCACACCACAAACAACTGCCTCACCAGTAACTCAACAAACAGCAGAACCCCAGCCAGCGACAGACCTTCAACTGGTAGCAAGGCCTGACAGGGAAGCGAGCCACAGGACAGACGGCCCACCAGGGAGATACCCTGCCAGGGCCCATAGGCCACCGACTTATCTAAAAGACTATGTCAGATAATAACTCTCATGTTGGGGGGAAGGGGTGTTGTATATGTAGATTAGCAGGGGAGTGGTCTTCCACAGGCGGGAAATCCACGACCCTGGGTTGGGTGTTGTTTCTTTGGTGGGAGATTCCGGACACAAGGTTGGCTAGCGTCCAGCGACTGCTGGACATATATATTCAGCTACCCAGACTGGGCCCCCAGTTCTCTCTACATGTGTTCCAATAAACTACACTGTTGCAACTGCCTCGCTGTGTGTGTCGTCGATCAGAAAACAACAGTTCTTGTCCTATGTCAGAAGGGGAAAAGACTTTCCTTTGTGTTTACTTCTTTTTTGGTTTTGTCTACCCAGCATGAACAAAGATTGTTCCTGCCCTGTTTTAATAAAAGAGGTTTGTTTTACTTGCGAGTAAGCAGTTTCTCATTACTTGCGAAGGCTGGGTCAGAACAACAGCTCTCAAAAGAAACTGCATAAAGAACTCTAATAAATTGAAAGACAAAAAGAACAAGTATAAAGAGTGGAAAGAGGGACACATAACTAAGGCAGAATATCAGCAAATCGCCTGAGCCTGCAAAGATGAAGTGAGGAAAGCTAAGGCTCAAAATGAACAAAGACTTGCATCAAAAATAAAAAATAAAAAAAGCTTCTTTCAACATGTAAAAAACAAGAAAAAGAAGAAACAAGAAACAATTGGCCCATTAGTGGAAGAAAGTGACAAGAAGGTGACAAGCAACAGGGAGAAAGCAGAACTACTTACAGTAACTCATTTTTTGCATCTGTCTTTACACAAAGGGGAAAAACAGTCCAACCTATGAAAAACAGTACTGTAAAAAAAGGATTAGAAACACAAGTTAAAATAGGCAAGAGAATGGTAAGTGAGCACCTGTCCACCCTAGATGAATTCAAATCACCAGGATCAGATGGATTACACCCCAGCGTTCGGAAGGAACTGGCAGAAGAACCACTGAACTATATTTTTCAAAGATCCTGGAGTACCAGGAAACTACAAGAGGACTGGAAAAGAGTTGCTGTAGCTCCCATCTTCAAAAATGGAAAAAAAATGGATCCAGGAAATTACAGACCTATCAGCCTGATCTCAATACCTGGGAAGATTCTGGAAAAGATAATCAAGCAGTGAATCAGTGAACACCTAGAGGCAAACAAAGTCATAACCAAAAGCCAAAATGGGTTTATCAAAAACAGATCAACCCAGACAAATCTTATTGCATTCAGGGGAACAAAATTAGTGGAGCAGAGGAATGCTATGGATATAATTTACTTGGATTTCAATAAGGCATTTGATAATTTAGACCACAACCTACTACTCGCTAAGATAGAAAAATATGGGTTAAACAGCATCACCACCAGATGACTTGTAACTGGCTGACCAACCCCACTAAACATGTGGTCTTCAATGGAACTGCATCTACATGGAGGGAAGTACGCAGTGGGGTACCCCAAGGCTCTGCTTTAGGCTAGTACTCTTCAACATCTTCATCAATGATTTGGATGAGAGGATAGATGGGGAACTCATCAAATTTACAGATGACATCAAGCTTGCATGAATAGCTAACACTCCAGAAGATAGGCTTAAGATACAGAAGGATCTTGACAGACTTGCACAGTGGGCGCTATTTAACAAAATGAAATTTAATGGTGAAAAAAGTAAAGTTCTATATTTAGGCAAGAAAAAATACATGCACTGGTATAGTATAGGTGGTACCTCGCCCAATAGTAGTAACTGTAAGAAGGATTTTGGAGCCCTAGTGGACAATCACTTAAATACTATGTGAGCCAACAGTGTGCTGCAGCTGCCAAAAAAGCCAACACAGTGCTAGGCTGCATTAACAGAGGGATAGAATCAAGATCACATGAAGTATTAATACTGCTTTAAAATGCCTTGGTAAGGCCACACTTGGAATACTGCATCCAGGTTTGGTCACCATGATGTAAAAAAGATGTTGAGACTCTAGAAAGAGGACAGAGAAGAGCAAAAAAGATGATTAGGGGACTGGAGGCTAAAACATAAGGAACGGTTGCTGGAATTGGATATGTCTAGTTTAATGAAGAGAAGGACGAGGTGGGGGCATGATAGCAGTGTTCCAATATCTCAGGGGCTGCCACGAAGAGGGAGTCAAACTATTCTCCAAAGCACCAGAGGGCAGGACAATAAGCAATGAATGGAAACTAATCAAGGAGAGAAGCAACCGAGAACTAAGAAGAAATTTCCTGACAGTTAGAACAATTAACCAGTGGAACAACTTGCCTCCTGAAGTTGTGAATGCTCCAATACAGGAATTTTTTAAGGAAAGATTGGATGACCCTTTGTCTGAAATGGTATAGGGCAGACACATCAAACACAAGGTCCGGGGGCCGGATGCGGCCCGCGAAGTGGTTTCATGTGGCCCGCGAAGCCATCCTGGAAACAGTGAGGGAACAGCCCCCACTGGCCCTGGCCCAGAGACCCTCTTTCTGCCAGAGACCCTCAGATCTGTCCCACTCCTGCCCAGGCCCCCATAGGCACTCTTGATACGAACGATGTAGAGCTGGCCACGCCCATCCAGTAGGCCACATCCACCCTGGCCACGCCCACCCAGCCCCCTTGAGGGCAACCGCAATGCTGATGTGGCCCTCAATGAAATTGAGTTTGACACCCCTGGTATAGGGTTTCATGCCTGAGCAGGGGGTTGGACTAGAAGACCTCTAAGTCTCTTCCAACTCTGTTATTGTTTTGTATTGTATTGTATTGCACTTTTAATCTTAATGTTCCTTGTGTAAGAGATCTTCCTAATATGGTCGTTTTTATTTGTAACTTTCCTATTTCATACATTTTTCTACAATGTTTGTTCAGAGAACTCAAATGTAGCTACTCAAATGAGAGTTATAAAGCAGCCTTTTAAGTCAGAATGAGGACGATTCACTTAAGAATGCAGACCAACTGAGATTTCAAACATCACTAATCAAGATAATTTAAGATGTAGATATAGTTCAATTGCTGTTGTCCTAAGAATGCTATTACTGTTAGACATAGATGGTTTTTTTAACCATCCTATATAGTGCCTTAATTCAGAATAGAGTCAGGGTGCCTGAGTGGAACTGAGCATTTAGTGGCTGGATGCTCTTCCTGATATCTTTGTGAGTTCTCAGCAGATATTTTCTCTTTGTTCCCTGAGAGAAAAACATCTGTCATTATGTAGGACTGAACTCTGAGTGGGACATGAGCAACTTCACCACTAGCCACCATGCCACTCCTGTTGGATATAGAAGTAAATATCAGAAATGTAGAGCACACATGAGGTTATTGTATAAACTCCAATATAAAGAAATTCCAGTGACATAAATATATTTTGTATTGCAGCAAAAGGGATTTATCCCACTACTTCTATATACTATATACCAGTATATTGCCTTCCAGTCAGTTGTAACTCCTAGCAATTGCCTGGACAAATGCATTTCTTCTAGATACTCAGTTGGCTCAAAAACTGTTTCTCACATTTTTTTAACAAAACTTGCTTTTATTTATTTTTTTTCAGGGGAAGAGGGAAGATGGTCTTCCACAATATTATTTGTAGCATCCACTGCTGTGTAGAAGTTAAGATACAGTATTGGATGAGGAGTGGAAAGATCTATGTTTTAGTCCGTCCCCAGCTATGAAAAGTCATTGGGTGTCTTTGGGCTACTCATCTTCTCTCAGGCTATTTTGAGCTCCAGTAAACAAAATTGAAAGTTATGCTGCAGTATGTGAAGATAGTGTACTTAAGCAAGCTTGAATATATTCATTTGGAGTATGTAAATGCATATAGCCACTCTTTTAGAATTGCCTGAGAGCAGCACACAAGTAGCAGATTGCAGTTTTTTAAAAAAATAGACCTTAACCAATTTTAATTGTTGTCCTGCTATACAAATAAATTAGTAACCTACAAAAATTAATATACCAATATCAATGAAAACATCTATTTTAAAAAAATCTAAAATAATAGTGACATAGGAAATAGAACAATGAATTTTACATCAACAACAATAATGATAATTAAATGTATGCAGTGTTTCAGATTTTACTCCTAAATACCATCTAGTTCAAGTTATTATTTGAGGCCCATTGAGCATAGGTCTATTACCTTTTACTCTGAACCTTTATTCCCATCTCTCTTGTTATCATTCTTAAAGGCATTCCAGAAGATTAATATTTCTCTCTTTATGGTATCTTGGGTACTAGGCTTAGAATTTAAATATGTGTGTTCTTGAGGTAAAATAAAAGAGAAAAGATACTAAAGAAGAGGTTTTCATTATGTTTCCTTATTTTCTTTCCTTGCCACTAGAAAATCGCATTAGATATCCAGCAAAGAAAAGGCACATGAGCCATGAAATACCCCTATAGCTTCCTTCACTATTGAGGATAGCACTAAATGAGGTGACTAGCATATTTGTCTACAAGCAGGCATGCCACTATGTATCCCAAGGCCACTTTTTCAATTTATTTCCAAAGTGCTACATATTCCTAGTAAAATTTGACTAAAACAATACAACAATAAATGAATGAGATAAAAGAGTGACTTCTAAAACATTTTAATCATACCTAGGTGATATCACATTTTGTTCATGACAATTATTTCATTGATTATCCTTTTCATAAATTCATCATATTTGTTTACCTTAAAGGTAATAATCTTCACTCTATAATATTTTATATTATCAATAAATATAAAAGGACTGTCTGAGTATTTCGACAGGGAGTACAGTTTTCCTTTCAAATAAATTTAGTCCTATATACAATTTGTTTATTATTCTGCCCATCTTTCTGATAGAATGTCTTTCAATACATTATAGTTAGATCCCTCTGCACAATATGAACCCATTATAAATCAGGCTGTTAGACTGTGCAAAATATAAGTCCAGAGAATTAGAATTTGGGATATCCCCAAAGCCTCGGTTCAGATTAACATTTTTCTGATAAACTTTAAAAATAAATCAAAATGTTAAAAACTTAAAACTTTAAGATGTTTTGTTAAGTTTGGAAATGAGACAAGTAAAATATAAATCAATGCTGTATATCATTTATTATCATTATACCTCACTGCAAAAAAACAGTATAAGGGTCCTCAAAGTGATTAATATTTCATAGAATCAATGTTACCCCATTCAGAGAACATTTGGAAGCAAGGTGATGTCTTTGAAAGATAATGAGGAGGACTTGATGTAATTGTCAGCAAAATGCTGTAATTAACATTGAATTCTAGATACCGTATATTTTGTTGTTGAACTGGCTAGAGAATAATGACCCTTAGTGTGCACTCTTCATTTTAAATAATATGCTTATAATGTACTATTTCACATTACCAGCTATGAAAATCGATTACTCTGCTGCATGGTGGACTCTTGTGTATCCTGCTTAGTAAAATAGCTGCTGTAACTGGAAGAAAGCTCTTTAATATTATGTCAGGTTTGGACATTTTATCTGAGTTCTGGCAGTCAAAAATCCTTCAGGTATATATATGCCATATTGCTGGTGCACACCACTTATATAGAAATGACTAGGTGGATTTAAATTGATCTTTGTCTCACCAAGACATTGCTTAACAGTTGGAAAAAGTTTTCCTTTCTATCTTTTTCTTCTAAAATAATAATAAACATATATCAGTAATACAATTTAGTTTTGTGGCAGGATATTTTGTATTGACAGAGAAAAATTACTTCAAATGGTATTATTCCTAGCAGCCAGAATTTAAATTAAAAGAAATAAAAATCCTGATACTACTTCATACTTCAGTGATATAACTTAGTATATACTTCAGTGATATAACATAGTTAAGTATTTCAAAATGCCACTGCTTCTTCTAGATTGCACATACTATGCATTCAACAAGATAAGCCTGCATTTCTGAAAATGAACAAATCTTAAATACCAGAAGGATTGATATCACACTTGTTTAGGGATTCTTGCATGAATTTTTACATGCAAAGACAATATTTTCTTAAAATTGGGTATTTTACTGTAAATACTCCTTGTATGCTACCAAGTTGCCAATATTGTGATTCTTATCCTTGGTGGTTTTCTAGAGAACAAATTCATAGAATTAGTGACAAGTACGTTGAAGGGACGTGGTAGCTCAGTGGGTTAGGACACAGAGCTTGTTGATCAGATGGTCGGCCGTTTGGTGGGTTAAATCCCAAGTGCCGCATAACAGAGTGAGTGCCTGTTACTCGTCCCAGCTTCTGCCAACCTAGCAGTTTGAAAGCACGTAAAAATGCAAGTAGAAAAATAGGGACCACTATGGTGGGAAGGTAACAGCGTTCCGTGCACCTTTGGCATCTAGTCATGACCACAGAGACGTCCTCGGACAAGGGCTGGCTCTTGGGCTTTGAAACAGAGATGAGCATCAGCCCCTATAGTTGGAAACAACTAGCACGCATGTGTGGGGAAACCTTTATCTTTACCTTTCTTTACTTTGAACATTGTTTGTGCAGAGAAGCAAATATTTTTAATGCAATAAGTAAAAAGTTCCATCTGTGATGTTCCATTCTCCCTGTGAGGTTAAACGCAGTATTGTTCTATGTTGGCAGAGCTTCTGCATCTCATTTTAACATTTTTTAAATAAAGCTTTTTTTAAAAAATTCAAACTATTTTCATTTAATAGCAGTAAACCTCTGTGATAGATCCCATTTTTTTACAAGACATGGTGTGTCTTTAAATAGATGGATGGTGATGGTGATGATGATGATGGTTTGATATCTTAGATATAATTTCATTCATCTCTAGGGGAAGTGTGGAAAGAATAGCTTTGATACTTACAAAGTAATAAGACACCAAATAGCACTGGTTTTATTAATTTTCAGTAGGAGAAATTTCCTAACGGTGAGAACAATCAACCAGTGGAATGCCTTGCCTTCAGAAGTTGTGGGGGCTACATCACTGGAGACTTACAAGAAGAGACTGGACAGTCACTTGTATGAAATGGTATAGAATCTCCTGAGAGTTGGACTAGATGACCTCCAAGGTCCCTTCCAACTCTGTTATTCTATATTCTAAGTTCTATCTAATTCCATTTCTGCACTTTTCTAAATCTATGTTTCTTCAGCCAATATTTTGTATTGGCATTTAGTCATCTGCTCTGATACAACAAAAGGATTTAAAAATCTTATTGTCACTAACCTTCTCAGTTCTACTAGATCCACTGTTTTACTGAAGCTGCAAAACAACACCAATGAGACTCTTAACAGAGATGATCAAATTTAGGGGACTTGGTGCTATTAAATGATCATGTCTTAATAATAATAATTAATAATAATAATAATAATAATAGTAACAACAACAACAACAACAACAACAACAACAACAACAATAATAATAATAATAATAATAATAATAATAATAATAATAATAATAATAATAATACAGTTGGAAGGTACCATGGAGGTCATCTAGTCCAGCCCCCTGCTCAGGCAGGAAAACCTATACCATTTCAGACAAATGGCTGTCCAGTCTCTTCTTAAAAATTTCCAGTGTTGGAGCATTCACAGCTTCTGGAGGCAGGTTGTCCCACTGGTTAATTGTTCCAACTGTCAGGAAGTTTCTCCTTAGTTCTAGGTTGCTTCTCTCCTTGACTAGTTTCTATCCATTGCTTCTTGTACTGCTCTCAGGTGCTTTGGAGAATAGCTCGACTCCCTCTTCCTTGTGGCAGCCCCTGAGAAGGCTAATGCCAGAAGGGATTTTAATCAATTGGAATAACACAAGATATCGTTTGGACTCAGTGAGGATTTTGATGAAAGATATAGAGCATTTCTGGGAGAAAGAACACAATATCAACAAGAGGATGGAAAAAGCCAGAACTAGACAGAACAAACAATAGAGGAAACAATTACACAGGTGGAAGAGGAAAAAGAGAAGATGAATCAAGAAGATGAGGGAATAGTACGTGAGCAGAGGATTGAAAAAATTATTATACATCAGCTCAACAAAAAAGAGGAGTAGTTATATATGTCAAAGAGACAATAGATTCCAAAATGATTTATGCATATGAAGAAGGAAGATTATTAATGGTAGAAATATTTTTAAATCAAAACCAGATAATTTTGATATGCACCAAATAATAAACAAGAAGAGTTTTATCAAAACCTTCGCAGAAAAATAGTAGAAATGGAATATCAAAATATATGCTTAACTGTGGATTTCAATGCAATAGTAGATGGGACATTAGACTATAAAAGCAGTAAATCAGGGAAACAAGGAAGAAAAAGATTACCTAAGACTTTTTACAATATGATAGAGGAAACTGATATACAAGATATCTGGAGAGAAACAAACCCAGGAAAATCACAATACACATTTTATTCTAATAGTTATAAATCTTGGTCCAGAACTGATATGATTTGGATGACGCCTGAATTAAGGGTTAATATGCAGGAAACTGAAATAGAATTAGGTACCTGGGCAGATCATAACCTAAAAATTGGTGTGGAAAGGAATGCAGAAAAAAATAAGATGGACTCTGAATCAATCTATATTAAAGCATTTATAGACTTAGCAATAAAAGAAATGGAATTTTTCTTCAAAGAAAATAAAAAAGAAGTTACAACATTACAAAATGTATGGGATACAGCCAAAGCATATTTTCAAGGCGTAGCGATAACATACATGGCGGGGGAAAAATAAAGAAAAGAGACAATGTCAGTTGTTAAGAAAATAATTTTTAAAAATTAGAACTTGAACTACAAATAAACCCACAAAAGAAAATATTGAAAAGACAAATGGAAATAATAAAATATAAATTATATTTAATAGAATCAGAAAAATTGGCACAACAAATTAAAAGGGCAAAGCAAAACTTTTTTGAAAATGCAAACAAACTAGGAAGATGGTTAGCTTATAAACTTAAGAAAACAGGAGAAAAAATTGATAAACAATTTAGTAGATGAAAAAGGCTGTTTACAATTTAAAAATGAAGCAATAAAAAGATAACTAAAGAATACTATTATAAACTGTATGACAAGGAAGACATTCTATGGGAGAAAATGACTCAATATATAGAAGAAAATAATTTACCAAAAATTCCAGAAAAGTTTAAGACTATGTCTAATGAAAAAATAACAATGATGGAATTGACAGAGGCAATAAAAAGACAAAAAAAAATGAAAAAACACAGGGATCAGATGGACTCCTGGCAGAGTTTTATAAATGTTTGCAAGATATATTAAGTCCACCATTGAAAAATGTATGTAATAAACTTTTATTGGGGGCAAAAATCCCAAATACATGGACAGAAGCTAATGTTACTTTGATACCAAAAGGGGACTCAGACTTGACACAGATAAAAAAAATATAGACCGATATCATTAGTGAATGTGGACTATAAAATCTTCACTTCAATAATAGCTGAGAGGCTGAAAAGATTTTTGGCTGAATTTATACACCCAGATCAAAATGGATTTTTTCCATGAGACAAATAAAAAAAATTTTTTTTTTCATAGTCTGGTTTGGAAGCATCACTGCTTCAGACAGGAAGGTGATGCAGAGAGTGGTGAGGATGGCTGAAAAGATCATTGGCAGTTCCCTCCCGTCCATCCAGGACATAGCACAGAAGCATTGCTTGAGCAGGGTCCGTAAGATTATTTGGGACACTATACATCCTATTCACGACCTGTTTTCCTTGTTACCTTCTGGGAGGAGGTTTCATGGTATCCACAGCAGAACATCCAGATTCAGCCATAGTTTCATTCCGTACAGCATTAACCTTGTGAACTCTCAAGCTTCCTCCTTCTGTTATATATTTAAGATGGACATTATTTAATATTTAATATTTACTTGTTATGTATATGTAGGGGTGTGGGTCTATACATATGTGTATATTGTATGGTTAGGTGTGTGTCATGTATGTGTTCCATTTTGAGAGCGGGCAACTAAATTTCATTTTTGATGTGTGCCATTGTGCCCACAGTAAAAAAAAATGACAATAAAGGTTATCTTAACTTAATTTGAGGGTAATACTAGATATATTGGAATATTATGAACTTCATCCAGGGAAACAACTGGCACTAGTATTTTTAGACACCCAAAAGTCATTTGATAATATTTCTTGGCAATTTATGATTCAACAACTAAAAACAATGGACTTTGGTCAAAACTTTATAAATACGATTCAGACAATATTTCAGAAACAAACAGCAAAAGTAATTGTTAACGGGGATTACACAGAGAATTTTGATATACAAAAAGACACACGACAAGAATGTCCATTTTCCCCATTGCTATTTATCTTAACTTTGGAAGTTTTAAATAGAAACATTAGGCAAGATCCAGAAATTAAAGGATTGGAAATAAAAGGTGAAACCTACAAACTGCAAGCATTTGCAGATGATTTGGTATTCATTCTAGAGGAACCTTTAGAGACGATTCCTAAACTGTTGGAAAAGATAGAACAATTTGGAGAGATAGCAGGATTAAAGGTAAATAGAGAAAAAAGTAAAGTGATAGTTGAAATTTTTACAGATAAACAAAAAAGCAATTATCAGGAAAAAAAAGAATTGCAAATAGTCAAAAAGGTCAAATATTTGGGAATATATTTGACAGCAAGATGTTCAACAATAAAAGAAGATGATTGCATTAAATTGTTAAACCAAATAAAGTTTGATTTGGAAAAATGAAAGAATCTTCAACTGTCAATGTTAGGAAGAATTGCTATGGTAAAAATGAATATATTACCAAAATATTATTTTTATTTCAAACAATACCTATAAAACTGGAGAAAAAAATATTTGAAGGTTTAAACTCTCTAATTCAAAAATGTAACTGGAAAGGAAAGAAAGCTAGAATTAAATTGAAAATGTTGCAAGAAGCCAAGGGAAATGGAGGCTTTGGCTTGCCAGATTGTGTTTTATATTATGAAGTATCTGTGTTAACGTGGATAAAAGAATAGATAACTCTTAGAAATAAAAGATTGCTGTATCTGGAGAGACATGACCTACAACTTGGTTGGCATGCTTTTCTATGGTATGGAAAAAAATAAAATACATAAATACTTCCAAAACCACTACGTTAGAAATGCATTTTTATTAACTTGGGGAAAAATAAAACGTAAAATGTATTTGAACATTCCAGGATGGCTTTCAACAATGGAAGCATTTGTACATTAAATCTAGTCAGTCTCAATAAAATATGGACACACAAAGTTATTCTAAATTCTGAAGGGAACTTAAAATCCAGGCAAAAGATGGGAAATCAGGGCATCGATTTAACATGGTGGTCACATTTGCAAATGCAAGTCAGATATGATAAAGATATTAAACAGTGTGGATTTTACAAAGAACAGAGTATGTTTGATCAGACATTATTAACTTCTGATGAAAAGTTAATTAAAAATGTACAATGTCTTATTAAATTTCAAAATGGAAGATGAACAAGTAAAAGAGACAATGATAGTACGGGCAAAGAATTTTGGATATAATATAGACTGAGAAAATTGGCAAAGTTTGTGGGAAAGAAACTATACATTAACAATATCAGCTTCATACAAAGAAAACTTATATAAAATCATTTTATAGATGACATTTGCCACCAAATAGATTAGCAAAAATCTTTTAAAACATGACAGAGAAATGTTAGAAATGTAAACACAAACCAAGTACTTATTATCATATGTGGTGGACATGTGTTAAAGCAAGGAGATATTGGACAATAATCCACACTTGGTTAGAAAAAATGTTAGAGAAACACATAGACTATAAACCTGATTTTTTTTACTAGGTATAATGCCACCAAAACTTGATAAGCAAAGTAAATATTTGATTGTACACATGATAACAGCAGCAAGAATTATATTTGCACAATATTGGAAGAACGAAGAAATACCACCAGAAGAAGAAATAATAAAAAAACTATTGGACTGTGTGGAAATGGACAGACTTACTTTAAGGTTGAAAGAAAAAGAGGAAGCAGAATATTTTCAAACTTGGGACCTATTTTATCAATGGTTAGAGAAAAGATTTAGGGATTAGGAATTTAATTTGTATTAGTGAATAAGATACTCAGACAACACATTTTTGCTGAATAATTATTATTGAACTCTGTTTAAAAAAATAATAAAACTTTTTTAAATAAAACATAACACAGTTGCCAAATGATTCACTGGAACACCTGTAAAAATTATCATGTGCCACTAAAGAAAAATTGATGGGAACACATAGTTGAAAACAGCCAGATTAAAATATTGTGGGAAAAGAATGAGATCAGCAGAAGAGAGAAAAGAATGAGATTAGCAGAAGTCTATGGAACTTTTACAACGTACTTATAGCCAAGTAGTGGGAGGTGGGAAAAGATTTGGGTGAGGAATGCAAAATTGTATACAAGTTTAAAATCTAAGAGAGAACTTTTACAAAATGTTTTATAGATGGTTTTTAGATCCTAAAAAGTTAAGTATGTATTTGAATTATTAGCCTAAATGTTGGAGGTGTGGTGATGAAGACGCAATATATTTTTACATATGGTGGACTTGTAAAAAGGTTGAGGCTTTTTGGATAAAAGTTTGGTGGAACATACAGAAGATTTTTAAATGGAGGTTAAAGTTTTGTTCGCAACCTTTTTTGTTTGGAATAATTACAGATGTTACAGTTGTGGACATTAAGTTGATGTTGAATTTAATTACGGCAGCAAGACTTTTGATAGCTTAGTACTGAAAGAGGAACTGCCGACTACAGAAGAGTGGATTTTAAAGTTTTCCGACCTGGCTGAGGTGGCGAAGATTTTGGTCAATTTGAAAGATTATTTGTAAGAATGTTATATTATGGAATGGAGAAAATGGATTGAGTTTATCTAGAACAAGTATAGGGTTAAGAAGTATTATGTAGTATCTGAATAACTCTTTTTTTTTCTTCTCTTTGTATCTTGGGTTTTTTTTTGTTTTTTTTTTGTTTTGTTTTTTGTTTTTTTTATATATATTTAATATTACTAAGGATTGTTTTATCCTATATAAGCTAGAGAGTGATAGATTTCAGAGTTTATGGTTGTTAGCATATGGTTGTTTATGTTTGCTTTTTTAATATATATACCTTGTATTTAGCTCTGGGAAGTGGGGGGGAAGGGGGGGAGGGGGGAGAGGAAGGGGGGGAGGGAGAAGGGAGGGGGAGGGGGGATTTGTAAGGGGGAAAAATTGTATGTTAAAACTTTTTAATAAAAAAAAATATTGTGGGATTTCTAAATGCAGACTGATAAAGTCTTGGCTCATAACATACCAGATATAGCTGTGGTTGAAAAGAAGAAAGTGTGCATAATTGATGTAGTTATACCAGGGAGTAATAGAATAGAAGCCAAGAACTGGAGATGATAATAAAGTATTAAATCTGAAAATAAAATAAAAAATAGCTGTGGTGGCTCCAGTAATTACCGGCACACTGAGTACCATACTCAAAAATCTTGGACGGCACTTAGGAAATCTGCAAATTGATAAAATTTCCATTTTTCAATTGCAAAAGGCCAGTGTTTGGCTCTGCATATATACTACAATGATACATTATGAAATCTTGGGAAGAACTTAATGCATATGAAGGCCAACACCAGCTAAAGAACTGCCTGCTGTGACTCCATATTGTTGTGAACAGATAACAATAATATGCTCCTTTGTTTTTATTAACAAGATTACTGTTATTTCTATGTTTCATAATAAAGATAAGTTAAGATAATGCTATCTTCCATTTTGCAAAAACCCATGGGGTTTAATTTATTCCCATATTACAGCAATACACTTCTTTTTTTAATCTGTGAAAAGGTTTTTTAACAGTGACATATATCCAAAATGTTATTTTTACCACTTCCAAACATTAGGAAGATAAGAGCAAGGTCAACTTCTGTTTCAGGAGACAGCCTTGGAATCTTAAATTAAAATCTGCTTATTTAAAACACTGAAAAAAGAATCATAGGAAACAGCATCCAAGGCAATTATAACTCCAAAACCTTGAAAGATTCCGTTCCAAAATACTTAGAACACATTAAGTGACTGTTGCCAATTCTTTGGTTCCAACCTCCTCCAAAATATCCACTTTGATACTGCTAGTGGCTCCCCCACTTCATTTGAATTGTTATTTTTAATAAACTCAAAGCCCAAATGGAGAAGTATGGAGTCACATTTTACTCCCAGATGGACTCTTCTAAATACACACCTTTAAAACTTTACATGCTTATGTACACATTTGCTGTGATAACATGTTTCCTGATCCCTAAATCCTAAGAATCAAAAGCTAAATTCTATGCATTAAATAGAATGTGTTTATTAAAGAAAGTACATTCTTGCCCTTGAAGCATTAGAAAGCTGGTATAAATCTTCCTTTAATGTTAATCATTACATTGTCTCTGAATAGTATAACAAATAAAACTAGAACTGGCTTTGAGTATACATTTTACAGATAGAAATTGTCATTTGGAAGCTGTATCTATCTGAATAGTATGGCAATAAGCAAACAGTTCTTGGATGCCTATGTGATAGGATCCATATTTTATTTCAAATAAGCTGTTAAAAACAGCTGGATTTGTACAGGAGTTTGGATAAATGTTTAATGTCTTCCCTGGTACATGACAGAAACAGTCTAAGATACTAAATGAGACCATATCACACTCAGAAAAGAGGGTAAAGAAAATTTAGTGAGATCCTTCACGACAAGTAAAATCGAAAATCCATGCTCTCAGTTGGTGTAGTAGATACTGTGGGACAAAGAGAGCCTGTTGAGGTACCCCTAAAAGGTTTTAGAGGATTGAGCTATATGGAATGAAAAATATTTTAGAACATATGGTCAAAAGTCAAAGAAGACCTTTTTTAAGTCTCAAGAACAGCTCCAAAAGTAGGCGAGATACAAGGGCTTGCACTCATTTTATCTAGGAAAAAGAAAACATTTCCTGTTATGTTTATTCCTTCATCCTCGACTGACTTCTATTTATCTAATTCATATTTCTCAAAGTTAATATTCAGGATAACATCAACTTTCTTTCTCAGTTATAAGTGGAGTACTACTTGTAGGGGCTATCAGTCTCAGTTCCTTGTAAGAAACCAATGCCATATGGGTCTAAAATCACAGCTACAGTACAATAACAGAATCTTGCAAAATTGAATGTGATCTTCTCCTTCATTGGTATATCTTTGGGTGAATTAGGGAGGTGCCTGTCTGAAGTGTTCCCTCAATTCAGTTTCTTGAACAGGCTTAAGCTGCAATTATCTGACCATTGCATTTTTATGTCCATACAATCTGCCTTTTGAAAGACAGATGTTCTGATTTATCTTTAAATAAACATATGTAAAACATTCAATGCAGAAAAATTCTGGAAGAAAAAGACAACAAAGATTATTTTCTTTTCTGGATTTTTCTGGAAATATCAACAGATGCATCAATGGAAATGACTCTGCTGACATGGTATATGAGATCCATAGAACTCATCAAAGATTTGTGCTAGAATTAGTGCTTTTAATTTATTCAAAAATATATGATTGACAGATGAGCAATGTTTTGGATAAGGGTGGTGAAAAGCAAAACTACTGTGAAAAGTTCTAGAAGGATGTCTTTAAAATAGGTGAATAACTAAGTCAACCAAATATCAAATGAAGTAAATGCATACAGGGGGAAAAATAATCTTTAGCTAACCAATGAAAAGGTCTTGGACTCATAGGAGATGTTCTTATATAAATCTATGGGTAGACTACATCTAGAGTGTTGTATACAATTGTCATCTTCATATCAGAAATGAAATAAAGCTGGAAAGAATGCAGTGAAAATGATCAGGGAAATTGAGCAACTTCACTATCAGAAAATACTAGAAATTTTCAGACTCTCTCTTGAAAGGAAAAGGCATCTGAGACAGAACATAACTGATGTACAGCAATGGTTTTAAAATAGTTTAGATAAATTTACTGAGCACAGATTTTACAAAGTCTATTGGTCTTGAATACACAATGTTACTTCTATGCTATGGGCTTCATAGCTCCAAACGCTATTGTGGAACTTTCTAACACTCTCAGAAGCGTAAGGTTGGCCATTCTGAGTAACAAATATGGGACTAAGATGGGCAATACTGTTATTCAGCAGGTCCATTCTTATGTTCTTATGCTCAGTGAGAGTTGACACCTAATTGTCCATTATTTTTGTTTTTATACATCATTTTATGGGGAGAGGAGAAGGAGGAGAAAGAGGAGGGTTCAAACTTAATAGTTTTTAGTGAGATTAGTATATTGTAATAGCTTTCCAGCAGTTATTAAAATTGTCCTTGTTTCTTCTTATTATTATTTGATCATTATTTTCAACCAGAAAAGGCAGTTTGGTATAGTGGTTGAAGACAGAAACTGGGAAACAGTGAGTTCTAGTTCCACCTGAGTGGCCTTGTGGTTCCCAGTCTCTTTCAGCCCTTGGAAGAAGGCAAAATCTTCTTAAGAAAACTGCAAAGACATGTTCAAGTGGTTGCCAGGAGTTAAGATTGACCTGAAGCCTTTTTTGTATTTACTATAGTGACTCATAAAATTATATCTCTGACTCTCCAGGAATATGTAAATTTAAAGCTGCTTTAATTTTTGTTGGATGCCAGTGGACAATTTATCATCAACTTCTGAAAAAGATAAACCTGGAAATCAATATACAGTACAGTATATTTTGTACCTATTGCTTCAGTTCCAATAATATTCATTCAGATAATCTAAATTAAATGAATTCAATACCTGATCAATATAATCTATAAAAATAATGCATATGTAAACAAAAACAGCAATAAATACCTCTTTACTTTTGCAAACCATTCATTCATATCTGGCTGTCTCTTGGGGCAGTGAATAGTGGCACTTGTCCCTGCATTAATTATCCCATTTGACACCTCACTGGCTATGTTTATTAAAGTATATTGGATGCCTTTTTTCCCCAAAAGCAGAAATCATATTAAATGTAAGTGGGAGAAAAATGAAATTGCAGCCCACATAGAGTTTTATGGATTTGCATGAATTAACCTGGCTAAAATATTGTTTCCTGATTCTACAAGTTTAATTCAAATTGTGATGATGCTTCTGGGTTTACCAGGTTTAAAATCTCTTTATGAAGAGATTTATGTCATAGGTGAGCAATTACTAATCTTCCACTGAACAGCAAGCATAAGAAATACTATGCTCTGGAGATATCACAACCTAAGGCTATGGAGAATGTCTTTCTCAAATAAAGTTTCTCCTCCCACCTACTGCAACAGGTGGTTTAGTAAACAATCTGTGCACAAATGAACCACAATTTTCAGTACACATTTTCAGTAATAAATGTTTTTGTATTGAAAAAAACAATATTTCCAGTGTACTAAATAAAACTTCACTATGTGATGCAGCTTTTTAAGTGTTTCTGCTACTCAGGCTATGAACAGCATGAATCTAAATACTCTACTCTTTGTAAAAGGGAGATTGGGACTAGAGCAATTTATACCTAGTATAAAGATATAAATATATTCTGTTTATATAACAGGAGCCCTCAGTATTTTGGGTTTTTGACCTTGTTCAGTAACCAAATTTTATGTTGCCACGATGAATATAAGGCATAACTGATCACAGGAATAGCTACTAATGTTTATTTATTACTTCAATTTTAAAATATAGATTCTGCAGCTGTGTTGGTTATTGTCTTTTAAACAATTTGCATTTTTACTCCAGAGTTTGCAATATCTTAGACTTCTACTTGCAGAGTTCCTTAACATATATCATCATAATACACTATGTTACACTTTTATTGTAGAGAATCCTTTTTTATTAATATTTTATCTCATCCATTTGATTTTATATTTGTGTTATGTATTATATTTTATTTTGCTAATCATTGATTGAATAAATATTACTGGTACTGGAGATTGCTTCTGTTATAACCACAAAAGTTCAGTTAGTTCCTGTTCAGGGGCCTGTGAACTACCAGTAAATATGTTACAGAGAAGAACACTTTCTCCTATGCAGGTTCAAGCCACAATTGTTGGCAAAACATCAGGATACCAAAAATTAGACATGGCCTATTAGACCAGAAGCTCATCAATATTAGACTGATACTGACCAACTATAGTCTGCATTAATATAATTTAATTTTTTAAATTTAATTTTATTGAATTTATATACCGCCCTTTCCCGAAGGACTCAGGGCGGTTTACAGGGTATAATTTTTAAAACATTAATACAAAAATTAAGACCAATTTAAAAAAGATTAAACTAAGTCCCTGCAACATGTAAAACCCCAGTTAAAACCCAATTAAAACTCAGCCTGAGCCGGGAAGCTCGAAGAGCCAGGTCTTCAGGTCTCGGCGAAATGAACGGAGGTCGGGGGCAGTCCTAAGCTCCACAGGCAGCTGGTTCCAGAGGGCAGGCGCCCCCACAGAGAAGGCCCTCCCCCTGGGTGTCATCTGCCGGCATGAAATGAAAATAAGATTTATTTTCCCTTTAAAAATATAGCTGCTGAATCAGTACTGCATTGCTTAGCATGCAGTAAGGGCCATTTTTGTGACAATTTAATTTTCAGGTAAAGTCAGGTGAAAATATGCAGTGATCAGAGGTTTCTGCACACTTTATTACTGTATATGTAAATGATAGTCGGGTATGTTAGGGCACCATGCACAAAATTGGACGTGCACAGTAAAAAAAATAAAGTAAAAAAATGAATGTTTGCAAAATGACTTTGGATTTAATAAAAAGATAAGCAATCTTGAAGAAGTTTTGTCATATAAGAAGAATGAACAAGGATTACATTAAAAAGAAATATAGGATGGAATGAGTGAATTAGAGAAGGATGATTGAGAAATTTTTATTTTGGTGGAGTTAATGAAATTCTCCAAAAGGCAGTGTAGGAATTGATATACCATCTGAATAGCAATAGCAATAACAGTCAGGCTTGTATACTGCTTCACAGTGCTTTACAGCCCTCTCTAAGTGATTTACAGAGTCAACATATTGCCCCCAACAATCTGGGTCCCCATTTTACCAACCTCAGAAGGATGGAAGGCTGAGTCAACCTTGAGTCAAAATCAACTCCTGGAGTGACCAGTGAGTTAGCCTGCAGTACCTCATTCTAACCACTGCACCAACAAGGCTCTGAATATGATAAAAACAAATTATGATTTGCAATCATTGCAAATATATAGAGGTTTAACAATCTTTACTTTAAAAAAAACCTTATTCATGCTTTTAATTTGTTTTGCTCGTGATTATTACTTTTCTAAATTTTGCATGGGTTAATATTGCTTATTCCAAGAGGAAATGGCAAGATTGTTATAATATAATGTACCCAACTACAAAATTATTTATATCTAGATGAAATATATAAATAGCTGATAATTAACTAATTTCATTTAGTTTGTAACTTTTACTGCCTTTTAATACTTACATTAGAAACATAGGTAAAGGTAAAGGTAAATGTTCCCCCGCACATGCGTGCTAGTCGTTTCCAACTCTAGGGGCCGGTGCTCATCTCCGTTTCATAGCCGAAGAGCCAGCGTTTGTCCGAGGACGTCTCCGTGGTCATGTGGCCGGCATGACTAGACGCCAAAGGCGCACGGAACGCTGTTACCTTCCCACCGGAGTGGTCCCTATTTTTCTACTTGCATTTTTACGTGCTTTCGAACTGCTAGGTGGGCAGAAGCTGGGACGAGTAACAGGCGCTCACTCTGTTACGCGGCACTCGGGATTCGACCCGCCAAACTGCCGACCTAACTATAACATGGCACATTCTAGTTAGAAATGGCAGTTAGGTCAGAAAATTACTTCTTTCATAATTTCCAGCCATCATAGGCAAGATCATTTTATTTAAGATATGACAGATAGAGTTTCTCTTATACTCTCATTATCCTGAGTTAAATCTAAAGGCTTAAGTTCTGTCAAGTCTAACTTTTTAGATATCTCAATTACCAGATAAATCCTTTCAAAAAAAGAAAAAAGACATAAGAGAAATACTAATTAATTAATAATATGAATATTACTAACTACAAATGCAAATTACTATTATAGCATCATTTTGTTTTAATTTATTTCTCAATGACTCTATTTAGCCCAGTGACTGATCAACATAACGCATAAAACATTGATGAAATAAATGAAGGAAATTGAAATACTTATAAATCAATAGTGTCTTCAGCTATTCATTTCAGAATTTTTGTTTCTGGGACTGACTCCAAATCAAGGGGTTTTCTTTGCTGGTCTATGATTATACTAAAGTTTTATTGATTTATTGAATGATTGATTTGATTTGTTTGATTCAAGTTTCTTTTGTTGAAGATGACCTCTATGATAGTCTAGGACAACCTAGAAAAAGAAGGAAATATAATTTGTTAATTTACTGCTTCTTGGTGTTCATCCCACCAATCCTTGTTTTTGCATTCTAGCTACATCTTATAAAAAATTCCTTTAACTGATGCAACTTATTGACTCAGACACCTCTCAATAATGTGTTAATAGGATAATAATAATAATAATAATAATAATAATAATAATAATAATAATAATAATAAGTTGGAAGGGACCTTGGAGGTCATCTAGTCCAACCCAACCCCCTGCTAAGGCAGGAAACCTTATACCATTTCAGGCAAATGGCTGTCCAGTCTCTCCTTAAAAACCTCCAGTGTTGGAGCATTCACCACCTCTGGAGGCAGGTTGTTCCACTGGTTAATTGTTCTAACTGTCAGGAAGTTTCTCCTTAGTTCTAGGTTGCTTCTCTCCTTGACTAGTTTCCATCTGTTGCTTCTTGTCCTGCTTTCAGGTGCTTTGGAGAATAGTTTGACTCCCTCTTTTTTGTGGTAGCCCCTGAGATATTGGAACACTGCTATCATGTCACCCCTCACTCTTCTCTTCGTTAAACTACACATACCCATTTCCAGCAACCGTTCCCTATCTGTTTTAGCCTCCAGCCCCCTAATCATCTTTGTTGCTCTTCTCTGTACCCTTTCTAGAGTCTCAACATCTTTTTTACATCGTGGTGACCAAAACTGGATGCAGTATTCCAGGTGTGGCCTTACCAAAGCATTGTAAAGTGGTATTAGTACTTCACTTGATCTTGATTTTATCCCTCTGTTAATACAGCCTAGGACTGTATTGGCTTTTTTGGCAGCTGCAGCACACTGCTGGCTCATATTGAGGTGATTGTCTACTAGGACTCCGAGATCCCTCTCACAGTCACTACTATTGAGCAAGGTACCACCTATACTATACCTGTGCATTTGATTTTTCCTGCCTAAATGTAGAACCTTACTTTTTCACCATTGAATTTCATTTTGTTAGATAGTGCCCAGTGTTCGAGTCTGTCCAGATCCTTCTGTATCTTAAGCCTATCTTCTGGAGTATTGGCAATTCCTGCCAGCTTGGTGTCATCTGCAAATTTGATGAGTTCCCCATCTATCCCCTCATCCAAATCGTTAATGAAGATATTGAAGAGCACTGGGCCCAGAACAGAGCCCTGGGGCACCCCACTACACACTTCCTTCCATGTAGATAAGTTCAACTTATGGTACAAATCAAGGCTTCAGGAGATACTTAAATCAACATATTTGATTTTTTGCTAAATGTAGTGAAAGTAATAATTTGCCATTTTTCATTATTTCTTTTCTTCAGGGAAAAATACATTTTAAAACAGTTTAAGCAATTAACTAAAAATGCAATTATTAAATAACCCTGGAAAATGCACTTATCTAAATCAGCCAGGTCTGTTTACTTCCTTAGCCATGGCTTTGCCTAAAACATTTGATTCTAAACTACTGGCAGCATATCTTTTAATCAGCAATTTATAAAATATAAATAAACCTTCGTTTATTTCTTTGGCTATTTGAGGACATTCTACCTCCAGAAACACTCTCCTCTTCTTCCAAGCATATTTACCTGCCTACTTACTTACTTACTTACTTACTTACTTACTTACTTAATATGCTACCCATCTCACTACAAATTGCTTTTTTGCTTTCTTAACTATTTTCTTCCCCTTCTGAGTCTTTTAACTATAATTAGAAGGAAAGTTGAATGTTGTTGTGATTTGTATTCATAACTAGTTTTTTCTTCTTCTTCTCAAATCCAAATCCTCAAATTAACTTGTTAATCCTTGTGGACTATCAAACTGTTTCTAAACACACAGTTACTGTTTTATAATAAAACCAAACATAAAATGCCTTACATTGTTTGTTCCTTTATATCATTACTTTTGAATATTACAGACTTTTAAGTTTAATCATATTCCTCCTAAACCATAATATTTATTCACAATTTAAAAACCAGATACAGCCCTTGAAATGATGAATAGGCAACCAGAAAGTGTCTCTTGTGAGAGACACTTTGTGAGATTTTGACAACTGGGGCAATGTCTTTTATCTTAGTCACAATTGCTAACTATCAGACTGAGTCTAATTAAGAAATTAGATATGGGCACACATTATAAAATCCAAAATGCCCAGAGTCACAGCTTTTTCCTAAAGATCATTACACAGTGGCATTTCTCACATAGATGTAGATATTCACGTATCACCTAAAAATATTAACATGGGAAGAGTTGCCAAGGATGAGTTATACAGATCATTCTGTGATAAACAGATTTCATAATGTGTGAAAATAATTGTTCTGGAGCAGAATCTGTAGTAGAAGGTGAATTAACTCCACAGATCTCATTGGTCTTCTGTATTATCATGTACTCTTTCAGAAGAAAACTGTATTTATTGGGGTCATGGAATTCCTAATACAACATAACAACATACAACATAGCAAATGAAGCACAGGCAGATACTACAGTATGTAGCTTCTATAGAACACAATTGAATAGAAAAGGCTTCTGAGTAACTTATTATCCAAATCATACAGCATTTACTTTATACTTTGTGTGAACTTGAATGGGTATTTCCAAGTGTTCCATCCTTGAACTGAAAAAGCAGAAGTCATTAGACACTAGATAATATCTGATTATGTACTTTAAAGCATAGAGATAGCTATTTGTGGGTGAGATTCAACTTTGTGGATTCAATTAGCTGTTTCTATCTTTCTTGCATCCTTGCATCTATCTTTCTTCATTTTGAAGAGCTACATAGATTTAAACTGGAAAT